>NW_027481271.1:522511-594481 GCF_051309035.1 Mrakia frigida
CGCTTGGAGGGGTAGATTTTGTTCTCGCTTTTGTTTTCCTGTTGGTTTTCCGTTTCTTTGGATGATGTACTTGTTGATTGAGTCTGGGTTTGGGAGAGGGAGAGAGAAAGAGTGAAGAGGTGACTTCGACGCGTTGTGAGCTATCGGATCAGAAGCGGCCTTGTTCTGGAAGCTTTCAGTAGGTTGAAAGGGAAGTGAAAGATCGAGCGGTTTGTTCTCGGGCCAGCAAAGGGGAAGAGGGATGGCTGAAGGTGGCTGCGAAGAAAGAACGACGCGTCGCTCAACTCACTGTCTCCGTCCAACTCGTTCTTTCCGCTCACTCGGATCATCTCTTGGAGAAAAGAACCCGTAGCGCAGACACACAAGTCCAGATCAAAAGGATGTACCGAAAACTTACTTTACAACGGTGAGTCACCAAATTCTGTGCCGAAATAGAGCGGAGGGAAGGAAGGACTCCACGCGTCTCACCTTCCTTCTCCTCAACAACCTGTTCAGCTCTGTTTTCACAAATCCCTTCCCTGCTTCCTGTTTGACTTCTAACGCCCACCTTGACCTCCTCCTTCTCCTCCTCGCCAGGATGCCAGAGCTCGACATCCCTCTCCTCGACATGGAGCCTACCTCTTCCCCTCTCGTCCATCGTCGCAAAACGAAGAAGCTCACACCTTGTCGTTTCTGCCTCGGAGTCGTCGTTCTCTTCGTAGGAGCCTCCTTTGCGATCTTCTTCTGGACGATAGGCAAGGTCGCTTACGACGGCCTTGTCATAGCTCGAAATCCTCATCTCGCTCATCACCATCCCGTCAACGAATCGATAGAGGAGATCGGAGAGTCCAACCTCGTGAGGTCCTTCTACGGAGAAGCGAAGGACGGAGGTGTAAACCACTTTGATTTGATCGCTTCGATCTATCACAGGGTCATGGTCAAGAACGAGACTGAGGTGGCAGCTGGGCTGGAACTGGAGGGAGAGGAGGGAGCGTTGACGGTGGTGGTTTCAGAAGAGGACAAAGGGCTGAAGAAGGAGGAGGAGGAACGAGAGCTCGTTTGGGGACCGTGGGAGAGGATTTTCTCAGAGGTCGTGTTGGAAGGGTTGACCTTGAAGTCGAAGGGTGTCAAGACTGTGGCGAAGATTACGATTCCTGGTCGACTCCTGTGAGTGAGGCGAGCAAGAAGAAGAGAGGAGAAGGGAAGGAGCGAAGGAAACGAAGCTGACCTCCCTCTCCCTTTCCTCTTTTACTTCGACGCCTCCCCCTCGCCCTTCGTTCATTCCCTTGCTGTTAACTTCCTCCTACGAATATCGCTCTATTCTCCAGCCCCTCCCTCCGAAACTCAACCGCCAAAGTCGACCTCAAGGCCTCGTTCACGACCTACCCCTCCTCCCTTAACACCCCCGGTCATCTCATCCCCATCAACTCCTCCTACTACCTCGTCCGGAACGCTAGTGACCTCAGCCTCGGCAACACTTTTCCTGCCCCTTGGCCTCTCGTCGGGAACACCATCGAAGAGCAGAACCTCGTCAACCAAACGAAAACCTGGAAACGCCAGCTCCTGCGTTTTGCTATCTCTCAGAACCTGCTCCGAGAAGTGATCCCTTCGGTTGAGGAGAAGAAGGAAACTCCTGGGGACAAGGATGGGTCGGATCTGTCACTCGTTGATGAGGCGGAGAAGGAGGAGAAGGAAGTGAAGGGGAAAGCTCACGCCATCGTCTCGAGGTGAGTCGCGTTCGTTCTCTTGCTTCTTTCGTCGATCTTGGCTGACGAACGCATTCTTTCTTCAGATCGATGGTCACAATGGTTCAGGACTCGTCCGTCTACGCTCTTGCTCCCTTTAAGAAGCAGATGGAGGCTCTTGGGGAATCTCAGGTCAGTCTTCGCGCCTCTTTCCCCTCCCCCGCTCGAATCGTCTCTCGCCATGAGAGGTCGCTGACGCTCTCTATCTTGACTCTTTAGAAAGTATGCAACCTTCTGTTCGCCGGTAAACTCGGAAGCTACAAGCTGAAGGGTCCGATCCCTGACTGCCAGAAGCTCTCGACCTTCGCCGGACGTGGTCATTTCGACAGTTTGTTCGAGATGGGAACCGAGGAGGATGCCGCCGAGTTGAGGGAGATCGAGAAGGTTCAGAAGGAGCTGGAGGTCGTTGAGGAGGAGAGTGAAAAGGAGGAGAGACAGAAGGGGGCGAAGGGATGGAGATATGGACCTGTGAGTTCGTTTTCTGCTTCGAGCGAGCAGGACGTAGACGAGCTGACTCTTTTTCGATCTACCTTCTCTTTGATTTCGAAGTTCATTCAAGCAAGTTTTGGCTCGGCGGGACCGGCAGACTTGCTCGTACTTGGGAACGGAACGAGCGAAGGTCAGCTTTCTCATCTTCTCAGCTTCGATCTCTTCTCTTCGCCTTCTTTCTGACTCGCCTCGCCTCTCCATCTCTCAGTCCTCGAAGACGAGCCCGACTTCTCTTTCGACTGGCATCTCACCTTTTCGACGTCTTCTCCACTCAAGGTCGCTCTCGTTCGTCGCCTTCTTTTTCTGCTCTCTCCTCGTCCACACGACATTCGACTGACCTTGTCTCTCCCGCTCTGCGTCTACAGGGTACTGGACTTAGCTTCGGCTCCGACAGTGGCTCCATCTCTTCCAACCGTTCCGCTCACGACATCGCTGGAGGACAAGATACGGCAGAACTCCTCAGTGCGTCGTCCTCTCGTCTACTCCTTCCTTCCTCCCTCCTCCGTCCTCCTGGCCCTCTTTCTCTCTCGATGTTTCTCAAACCTGAACTTGCTTCTCCCTTCTTTTCTCCTGCCACTATTCGACTCCACCAGACGCTCTCATCGGCCATCCCTTCAACCCTTCGACTCGACCCCTCCTTCGAAAATCCCTCCAAACATTCTCGAGCATCCTCACCTTCTTCTCCGTCTTGATCCAAGCTCACTTCTGGATCACGAGGAGCGTCACTACGGGGATCAGCATTCCTGCTCAGGGTTCGTCGATTTTTCATCAACCAGATTTCGCAGGGTTCTTCTGGAGAGCGACGACGAAGAGCTAACTTCTTTCCTCCTGTCGCGTCCTTCTCCTCTCGTCCAGTCATCGACTCCGTCTATCACTACATTTGGTTCATCTGGCAGGGTCTGAGAGACGATCCGGACGTCGGGTTCTGGGTTGGAGCTGTCTTCGTGACCGGATGCAGCAGCGTCGTTTGGTCGTTGGCGTTGAGGTTGGAGTTCTCGTGGTGGGGTTGGGTTCCGGTTTGGGTCAGCAGGAGGAAGGCTACTCATTTGGAGAGAGCGAGCACTCGTTTGGATATGAGGTTCGATTGGAAGCAGAGAGGACTTGTGAGTTTAACGCGTCGTTTCCTCTCTTTCCTCGTCGTCCAAGTCGAGGCGCTGACCTTTCGCGTCGTTGTCTTTCCTTCCTCTCGTCACTCAAACTTTAGTCCTTCCTCGTCTTTCTTGCCGTCTCACTTCTCATTCCCAAACTACCCTACCTCATCCACGCATCTCCTCCCAAACCCCTCAAACCTCCACCAGGCGCGATCGTCTACACCGACAAGACCTGGTACCTCAAGTATCTCGGATCGCTCAACCAGACTAGCAGCCTCATCCTCTTCGCCTCCCAGTTCCTCCTCAATCAACGAGCCAAAACCTTCGGAGCCAACTACCGCTTCGTCGCAGCCATCGACCTCCTTTCCTCCATCGTTCACGCCATTCCCGTTCTTCTCTCGTCGAGATGGGGACGTTGGGAGTTGATGGATCCTTGGGAGGTGACGGATCTGCTGGCGGTGGCGTTGCAGGCTGCTTACGCGTGGCAGGCTTGGAACCTTCCGGAGGTGAAGCAGGAAGAGGAGGAGGACGAGTGAAGGGACGACGCGTCGAAGGGAGTCGATTTTGGTAGGTTTACGAGATCGATTTGTAAGATTTTCAGCTCGAGGACGAAGGAGACGCTACAGGTGTTTAATAGGCAGTGCAAGAAAGAAGAGAAAGGATGAAAGGGTATCGCTACAGAGTGAGAAGAAGGAAAATGATGAGTTCGATTGTCCGAGGAAAGAGAATGGCAGACGGAAGAAGATAGACTAGAATGTGTAGATGCGAGAGACGAGATGAACGAGAAGCGAGATCCAAGTGAAACGATGCCTTATGAAGAACGAAGAAAAAATGCTAGGAAAAAAAGCCCAACCCTTCCCTCCTCCTCCTTCAACGAAAAAACGGCGTCGTCGTGACTCTCGAGAAAAGAAGACGGTCGAGATCTAAGCAGACCCGTACTCCTTGGTTCCGTTCGAGCTGGTTCCGTTGCCTCCTGGGAAGAGGGTTCCAGCCTGGTAGGCCTCGAAGACGGTTCGGTTGACGAGTCCAGATCCGAGAGGGCAGGTGACGGTTCCGTTGACTTCCTGGGTGGTTCCGTTGCTAGGAGCCTCGACGACGAGGTTCTGGGCGTATGTAATTTTTGAGTCGTTATCGACAACCTCGAAGATCAGACTCGTCGCGAACTCTTGGGAAACGATCCAGTAGACTTCGGTCGTGTTGGTGATGTTGGGGTAGACGGCGATCTCCTCGATACCAACGTAGAATCCTCCTTGTCCAATCATAACGGTGAAGGGCTCCTGTAGGAGGGAAGAACACAAGAGGGAGGAGAACAAGGGAAACAACACGTCGAATCAGCCCTCGATTCGATAAAGGTCACCCAGCGGTCTGCTTTGAAACTCACGATTCCAGGTCCGTCAGGTCCTCCCCAAGAGATGTTGGCGATACCGCACTCGGTGAGGTTCTATTATTGACGAGAAAAAGAGCGAGAGAGAGGAGGAGGAGGGAAGGAAGAAGAGGGTTCAGCGTTCGTCTCGCGATTCCAAAGCTGCCGAGAGGCGAGAAGGTTGATCACCCTCGTCCTCCCTTTGTTTCTCTACGAGCTGGCAGAGAAGAGAGATGAAAGACTTACCTGAACTTGGACCTTGACGGAAGTGATGGGAGCTCCTGCTCGAGCGTTGAGGCTGGAGATGGGACTGGCGAGGGCCGAGAAGGGAAGGAGGAGAAGAGAGGCGAGAGACAGCATCGAGGAGGAGAACATGGTGGGCGGAGAGGTTTGGTTGGGTTTGTAGAGGGAAAGGAGGGAGGAAGGACGCGTTTTTTTGGAGGGAGTTGATGGTGGTTGGAGAGAAGAGTGAAAAAGAAGGAAAGCAGGAACCCTTCTTTTTCTTTGTGAGCTAGAAAGGAGGAAGATTTGAAACAGATCTGCACTTTCCCTCCGCTCTCCCTCGTCACCGAGTGTGGCTCCCGTTCCCTCTCTCTCCCTTCCCTCCTTCCCCCATCAACCTTCTCAAGAAACACCATGCTGTCGTCCATCAAATCCATAGCGAAGAACCCTCTCTCCATCGGCAAACCTGCGCAAGAACAGCCCGCCATCTCTCAGCCTGATCAAGACAAGGTTGCCAACTCTCCTCCTCCCCTCGATCAGGATGTGTCGCTCGTCGTAGCTATTGCAGCTTGCATCGCTACCTCGCAGACGAAGGAGGGCCTTGGAGGCTCGAAGGTAGTAGAGGAAGAGACGGAAGCCTGGCTGAAAGCTGTCTGCGAGAACGTGAGTGTTGAGGAGGAAGAGAGGAGAAGAAGAGTCGTCGGCCTCCTCCTCCTTCAAGAATCGAGCTCACCCTTCCCCTCCTCCTTCCCTCTCTTCTTCCTTTCCCTGCAGCTTCAACTCGATCCCTCCTTCCTCCCACCCTCTCCTACGGAATCCGACCTCACTCCCATGCTTCCTCACCTCCCTCAATCCCAATTCCCTCTCGTCGCCCACACTCTTCTCCTGTCCTCCATCTTCCCTCCCAGGCACGACGCTTCCTCGAAGTCCACCTCAGCAACACCAGCAAACTCCCCTCCCAACTCCATCGCCTACACCTCTACCTCCCGAGCCAACGTCTTCCGAACTCTCGCTCTCCTAGGGATCGATCCTCGTCAAATCGTCGTCCGACAAGAAGGACAGGTCGCCGAGGACCTGTTCGAGCTTCTCAAGAAATCAGCCGAAGCCGACGAGGGAAAGACCGCGACGGAGAAGGATAAGGAGGAAGTAGAGAGGGCCAGGAAGGGCAAGGAGGATGGTTGGGGTGGGAAGTGGGGACGCTGGGCTGCAACTGGAGCTGGAGTCGTGGTGAGTCGCCCTCTCTCTTCTTTCGACGCGTCTTCTCCGTCGAAGTTTGAAGCTCGAGCTGACCTCTTTGTCCTTTTCTCGACCTCGCCCGCTTTCTCAGATCGGAGGCGTCGCCATTGGACTCACTGGAGGGCTCGCTGCTCCTGCCATCCTCGCTCTCCTCCCTGCAACCATCGGAATCCTCTCCCCAGCTGCCGCTCCCCTCCTCCTCGGATCGTTCTTTGGACTCGCTGGAGGAGGACTCGCCGGAAGACGTGTCAACCGACGTTGGGCTGGAGTCGGAGAGTTTGAGTTCGTCGAGGTTGGGAGGGAGGACGAGAACGCGTCGGAGAAGAAGGTCGCCGGCGTCCCTTACGAAGTCAGGAAGAAGAAGGGAGTCGTCGCCGTCGAGAAGGAGGTTGAGAAGGAAGAAGAAGAAGTCGTCTCTATCCCTCCTCGACCTCCTAGCTTGACGGTCATCATCGCTCTCCCAGGATTGCTCGTCGACGACGTGGACGAGGGAGTCAAGGCTTGGACGAACGTCGCGTCGAGTTTACGAGCTGGACCTGCTGGAGTGGTTCCTACGGAGGGAGAGGACATCAAGGAGGAGGAGTTTGAGCTGGCGGAGGCGGAGGAGAAGAAGGTTCACGAGATCGACGGGGATGAGGGAGCGTTGTTGTTGAGGGGGAGGGATTTGTACGTCGCGAAGGTTGAGACGCTCAAGATGTTGTCTTCTGGGACGAGTATCAACGATTGGTTCACGAACAAGGTGAGCTTTAGCAGCTTTTCCTTCTGAAGGATTTCGTCCTGAGCTAATTCCTTCCTTCGCTCTTACAGCTCATCGGGAAGGCTGGAAAAGAGGTCATCAAACGAACTTTCGTCAACGCCTGTGAGTCTTCGCTTCCCTTCTCTACCTTCTCCCATGCCACCGATCTTATGCTGACCTTTCATGTCTTCGTATTCTTTAGACTTCGCCGCCGTCGCTTTGCCTCTCACCGTCTGTAAGTACTCAAACACACTCCGCACGACGCGCCTTCTCCCTCCCTCGCTCACTCCCTCCTCTCCTCTTCTTCTCGCTTCCTTTCCTTCCCCCTTACAGACGGCTGGGCCGGAGCCGCTCTCGACAACACCTGGATGCAAGCCGTCGACAAATCTCGCAAAGCAGGCTCCGTCCTCGCCGAAGTCCTCCTCTCTCGCATCCAAGGTTCCCGTCCCGTCGTCCTCATCGGAACCTCCCTCGGAGCCTTAACCATTTTCCACGCCCTCCTCGAACTCGCTGCCTCCTCCAACCCCGTCGCGAAGGAACTCGTCGACTCGGCCATCTTGATCTCGATGCCCTCGGCTCCGAGCGTGTCGCATTGGAAGACGGCGAGAAGCGTTGCTGGACGGAGGATGGTTTCGGGGCATTCGAGGAAGGATTTCGTGTTGGCTAGTGTGGTGAGGCTGCATGAGGTGGTTGGGGGAGCGGTGGAGGCGAGGTTGGATGGAGGGAAGGTGGCTGGGTTGGGACCGGTGGCAGTTGAGGGAGTGAGTTTGAGCGCTCTTGTTTCGCTTCTTTCTCTACTTCGAAATCGAGGACGCTGACTTTTAACCCTTCTCCTTCTCTCTTTCTTTTCAGGTTGAGGATGTAGACCTGAGTGGAGTAGTAGATGGTAAGTCGCGTCTTTCGTTTCTCTCTCTTTCTTCGACGCCCTCTTCCTTTCGAACGAAGCGCTCACCTTTGTTGCTTTCCCTCCTTCAGGTCACTTCGATATCAACAAGAAGCTCCCTGAGATCCTCAGGATCATAGATCTAGACGCTTAGAGCTCCCCAGACTAGATTGTTCGCCTCTCGTTCTGCCCTGACGCCTCGTTGCTTTTGTATCGCTTCATTTACGAACTCTCGATGACTCTCTTCACACCCTCTCTGGATGCTTCCCAGACCCTTTCCAACGTAGCGAGCAAAAGTAGTACAAGAACGAGAGGATCAAATGCAATTGAAAACCTAGAAGTACAAACCCGAACGACGCGTCCGTCTTCTCCTCCGACCTCCCCTTCCCATCCGCGTCCTCCTACCCAACTCGCCTCAGATCTTCCCAAGCACGACATCCCTCTCATCCACATCCCCAGGCTTCCCTGACGATCCAGTAGAGAAGACGTCGATTCCAGAGGTGAGCGAGTCGATGAGGAGGGTGAGTCGGGGGGTCGTGAGGGTTGGTTCCTTTAGGACAAGACGAGAACGAGGAGAACGAAAGGTCAGCTTCTCCGACTCAACCGTAAGAGTCTAGGGCTATCCCATACTCTATAGACTTCCGAGCTCTTGAACTCCCAACTTGACGACAAGAAGCAGGAAAGGAAGAGAAAAGCTCGAGCTCACCTGTCGCACCACGTCCAGATCCTCTCCAAACCCTTTCACCAACTTGCCCATCCAAAACTCTCTAAACTTCTTCTTCTTCAAATCCTCCTCACTCGTCTCCTCCACTCCGTCCATCCCTTCCCCTGCCTTCGTTGAAGGAGGAGGGGGGAGGAACGACGGTGGTTTCCCTCCGTTGCTGAAGGGGAGGAACGCTGGGATCTGGGAAGGAGGAGGCGAAGGCGAGGTGGATGGACGAGGAGGTCGAACGATTCGAGTTGAGATGTGAGGGTTGACCTGGATGGGGTTGGTGTTGGTTGTTGTTGTTGTAGCAGCCGTGGGACGAATGGACGAAGCTCCCGACGACGAAGAAGAGTCGGATTCTGATCCTGATTCCTCCTCGAGTCTCGCCTTCGCAGCAGCAGCGACGGCGGCGTATCCTACCAGAGGAGCGTCAACGGTAGCGGGTTGAGGGGTTGGGAGAGCACCTGGGAGTTCCTTGCCTTTTCCTTTGGCGTCCCTGAGAGCTTGGAGGGCTGGAACGAGGGGAGCTTCTTCGTCCGAGGAGGAGGAACCGTCCGAGCTCGAGGAAGAGTCAGAGTCCGACGCCGCGGCTCGTCTGTTTCTCTTACGAGGTTTGCGTTTGGCGGCGGCGGAGGTGGATTTGGGAGCCATCGTTTGGGAGGAAAGAAGAAGAGGAGGAGAGTGGGTGTTTGGGGTGAAGGAAAGGAGAGGAAGGAGAGTTGCGACCTGAACGAGTTTTTTTCTTTGAACCCTCCTCCCTTTCGCTTCTTGACCTTCAACCACATCCTTAACCAAATGTCTACTCCTCTCGCTCTCCCCATCACCCTCAAGGCTCTTCCTGCTTCCTGGGATACTTCCTCCAAGGTCGCTGGTAAAATTACTCGTAAGTCTCTCGCTCTCGCTCCCTCTTCTTTCCTTCCTTCCCTGTCTTCCTCTCTCTCGCTGACCTTTTCCTTTGCTCCTTTGCTCGTTATCCCTTCAGCTCCCAACACTCACTCTGTCTTCCCTGCTGGACCTTCCTTCATCCGCTCCACCGTCCGAAAGCACCTCCAGCGATCGTTCGACGAGGACGACGACGTTCACGCTCAGCACGCTCACCACCTCGCTTCCAAAGGGAACGGAGAGGAGGTCCTCGGTCCAGACTTCGACGGCCTCGGAGAGGAGGACGAGGACGCGGATACGCTCAACTACGATCCCAAGGAGTGGAAGAAGCAGGATCACTACGCCGTTCTCGGTCTTCACAACTTGAGGTACAAGGCCAACGAGGATCACATTCGAGTCGCTCGTCAGTCTTCTTTCTTTCTTTTGCTGCTACACTCTTGGTTGGCTGACCTCTTCTGTTACGTCTTCTACTAGATCGACGAAAGGTCCTTCGACACCACCCCGATAAGAAGGCCAACTCTGGAGACGCCAACAACGACTCGTTCTTCAAGTGTATCCAGAAGGGTTCGTTCAGCCCTTCCTTCCTTCCTCCTCCCTCTCACCTCACCTCTCCCTTCCCTCTCTTTCCCACCTCCCCACTCCCCAACCTCCCTCTTCCCAATTCACTAACCTCACCACCCCTCTCTCTTCCCTCCTCCCCTTAACAGCTCACGAAACCCTCACCCACGCCGAGCGACGACGCCAGTTCGATTCCGCCGACGAGATGATCGAGGACTCGTTCCCCCCTCCCGCCTCCGTCAAGCCCGACAACTTCATCAAGACCTTTGCTCCCGTGTTCGAGTCCGAGGGTCGATTCTCCAAGAAGCAGCCCGTGCCCTCGCTCGGAACGCTCGAGTCGAGCAGGAAGGAGGTCGAGGCGTTCTACGACTTCTGGTACAAGTTTGATTCGTGGAGGTCGTTCGAGTGGTGGGACAAGGAGGTTAACGAGGGGTCGGATAGGTGAGTCGTCTCAGTCTTGTCGTTTTTTCTAGTTCGGTTGTGGGATCGTGAGGGAGGGAGGGAAAGGGAGGAAGGAGAGACGAGCTCGTTTTTTTTGAGTCGCGTCTCTCTCCTCTTCCTTCCCCTTCTCTTCTCTCTCTTCCCTCCTTCTCAACTCCAACTTCCAAACTCCTTCACTGACTCCCTTCCTACCCTCTTCCTTCGTTCTCTTCCGCAGCCGAGACGACAAGCGATTCCAGGAGAAGAAGAACAAGACCGAGCGAGCTCGAAGAAAGAGAGAGGACAACGTCCGACTCCGAGAGCTCGTGGACGACGTCCTCGCTGCTGATCCTCGAATGAAGAGGTTCCGGATCGAGGAGAAGAAGGCCAGGGACGCCAAGAAGGCCGGAGGGAAGGCTGGGGGAGCGTCGAGCGCGGCCGACTTGAAGGCGAAGAAGGAGGCTGAGGAGGCGCTCAAGGTCGAGGAGGCGAAGAAGGCCGAGGAGGCGAAGAAGACGGAGGCGGATGATAAGGTGAGTGCTTTTTGGGGGTTCGTTTGCGGGCTGGAGGTAGGGTGTTAGGGGTTGTGGGTTGGAGGAAAGAGAGAAACGAAGGAAACGAAGGACGCGTCTCGAAACCGAAAGCTGACCTTCCTTCCTTCCCTCCCCTCCCTCCCTCCCTCCCTCAGGTCGCTCGAGAAGCCGCCAAGAAGGCCCGTGAAGCCGCCAAGAAGAACATCAAGAAGTACAAGAAGACCATCTCCACCTCCATCACCACCTCCAACTACTTCCAACCCACCGGAACCGCCCCGTCCGCCTCGGTCGTCGAGGCCGCCCTCAACGAGCTCGACCTGCTCGTCGCTTCCCTCGAGCCCGAGGAGGTCAAGGTCCTCAAGGAGGACGTCGAGAAGGCTGGAGAGAACGCTACTCAGGTCAAGGCTGCTCTGGTGGCTTGGGGGAAGAAGGTGCAGGAGAAGACTCCGGAGGCGAAGTTTGTGCAGTTCGCTTAGATCTTGCGTAGTCTAGTTGTCTAGGGACGGAGAGAGAGAGAGGTTGATTTCGATGATGCAGGAGAGAGTTGTTAATCGATCTTTTGGAGTGAAGGGAGAAAAAAAGGGAAAGGGAACGAGGAGACGATCCTCGACTTGACGCGTTGGGAAGTCGTCGCTGCTTCCTCTCCCGCCATTCACCTTTCCCCTCTTTCAGCGTGACAGTCGTAAAATCATCGCAAACACCTGAGGCCCTACCTAATCTACCGATCCTCAGCTCCCTCCCTCCCACCACCAGCACCCCACCTCCTTCAACACCCCCTCCCCGTCCAACCCCTTCCCCAAACTCTCCCTCTCCCCCACCCAGTTCAAAAGCCTAGCCACCTGCTTCTGACTCAGCGCTCCCGGATACAACTGACTAAAAATAGGTTGCATCAACTCTGTGGGAAGCTCCAAGATCGGGAAGAACGTCGCTCGACGCGTCCCGACGTCCTGGTCCTCTTCCCGCGACGAAGCCAGCATCACCACCCTCGCCAACCTGATCACCTCCCTCGCAGCCTCCCTCGTGCCCTTCAGCAACCTCCGATTCCTAGCGAGGTAAGGCGCCAGTTCCTCGACGAGTTGCTTTGATTTTTCGGTACTTTGGAAGAGGTCGTCCTCGTCGAAACAGCCGTAGATTTCGAGGTTCTGGAGGAAGCGGTTCCCGTTTGGACCTCTGAGGACGTCTACGAGAGGAGAGAGGTCCTTGGTTGGTGCGAGAGCGTTGGCGTTGAGTCGAAGGTCGAGGATTCCATGAGGGAGGTTCAGGAGTTTGAGGAGGAGAGGGGAGCTGACGGAGGAGAGGGAGGTGAGGTTCAGATGGAGCGCTTTCAAGGACGATGGCGGTTGGTTGGGAGGTAATGGAGGAGGAGAGAGGAGAGCGGTGAGGAGAGAGTGGATAGCTGGCGGGGAGGAGGGAGGGGAGGAGGGAGGGGGGAGGCCGAGGGGGTTGGCGGAGAGGACGAGGGTCGTTAGGGACGGGTGGGCGAGCAGGGAGGCGATCAAGTTGGAAGGGAGGTGAGTGAGCGAGTTGTTGGTGAGGTCGAGGGTGAGGAGGTTCGGTAGATGAGGGAGGTAGAGGGCTAGGAGGTTGAGGGATCGATCTGGATGAGGAGAGAGGTGTGAGCTTCAACTTCGGGACTGAAGCAACTCCTTTAGCTCTTCGTGCTACGAGTACAGACGTAAATTTACTACTCACCATCTCCATCAATGAATCCTAATCCACAATCTGTCAACTTGAGAGATCTGAGCTTGGATTCCGATCCTTTGCCCTTCCCGTTGACATCGTTCAGATCGACCAGTCCTTCGAGCAGGACCTTGAGTCCATCAGGCCCAAAGAGATCGTTGTGACTCAGATCGATTGAAAGAGTGTACGAGCGAAGCTGATAGAAGACGTTAAGACCTGGGAGAGCAAAGAGTAGCTGGATCAGAGCAGAGAAGGAAGGAGGGAGGAGAGGGAGGAGGAAGGAGCAGAGGGGTCGAAGGCTGCTCACCTCCATTGGCGCCAACGAGCTGCCTGTCGTGTAGGATCACAGAGGTTTTCTCCTCCATGTTAAGAGATGGGTTGAGAGTCAGAGGTAGTGCTTGGGGGCTGATGAGTTGAGAAAGTTGAAGGAAGGAGAGTGACGGTTGGGAGGACACGAGCTCTCGACCTCCATTCGAGCGTCATCCTCTCTGATTTCGTCGCGAAGGGAGAAAAGCGTTCCAAGAAAAATGCGTAGCCGTTCGCATCAAGCGAAAATGTCCAAGATCAAGGGAGGAGATGAAAGAACTACGTGGAAAAAGATGAGGTGGTAGAAGAAGAAAAAAGGGGGTAAAGAGCAAAAAGCGAAACGAAGAGGTGTGAAGAGGGAAACTAGAGGACGAGAACGACGAGGCTGAGAACAGCTCCTCCGACAATGAGAGCAGAGGAGAGGGATGCAGCGGTCGAAGATCCTGACGTGGATCCAGTAGCAGAAGCTGAAGCGGCGGCCTGAGGGAGAGTAAGATCGAAGGGAGGGAGTCAGCGACGACGGAAAGGAAAACGCGTCGAAGGAAAGAGGGACGAACAGCCCGGAGGGTTCCTGAGGCAGCAGCGACGGTAGAGGACTTCGCAACGATAGCACTGGTCTTGGCAGCTGTAACGCTAGTGACGGCAGTGGTGGCAACGACAGCGGTCTCTCCCTGAAGAAGAACGAAGCGAGAACGTCAGAGAGGTCAGCGGGGAAGATCGAGACGAGTCGAACGCTGGAGAGGAGGGATACGAACAGCCTTTCCGGCGTCGATGAGGGCTTGAGTAGTCGAGTTAAAGGTTCCCTGTTGGGGAGAAGAGAACAGAGAGACAGGGAGGAAAGTCAGCGAGGCGAGAAACGGTGGGCCAGACGAGCTCAAACCTCAAGTGACTCACGGTCATGGAGCTCAGGGTAAACTTCGAGGAAAAGCTGTTGTACAGAGCTCCGTACTGGGAGTTGGGGTCGACGTAGGAGAGAGAGGTGAATCGGAGGAAGTATTGGTCCTGAAAGAGAGTGGAACATGGGAAAAGAGAGTGAGCCAAAAGGGAGGAAGAAAGAAGCACGTCCTTCTCTCGGACCTCTTCTCTTCCTATTCTTGGCTACTCACCATGTTGGACCCAACCGAAGGATCAATGGTAGCGATGAGCTGACCAGTCTTGGCGACCTCTACGGAAGGGGAGAGGACCTGAAGCTCAACCTGAAGGGAGGAAAGGGACGAAGGTCAAGCGGAGGAAGGAGACGGTCGACAGAGGATCGGCTTTGAACGAACCTGAGAAATCTGCGAGCCGACCCAAAGTCCAACGGAAGCGAGACCGATAGTGGAGAGAGTAGGTGCGTTGGTATCCTCAGCCCAGATGATGGTGCAAGGGCTTCCTCCCTGTCAAAGAGCAAGAAGGAAGGAAGGAAGGTGTGAGCGAGGAAGGAAGGGGGAAAACAACCCATGAGCTCGAGAGCCGAGCCTCCTTCGCTCGAGAAGAGATAAAACTCACGACACAGGGGAGAGAAGGAGTAGGCTGAGTGACGTAGATAGTCGCGAGAGCAGAAGGAACAAGGGCGAGGAGGGAGAGAGCGGCGAGCATGCTGAGAGGAGGGGAAGGGGAGGGAGCGGGAAGGTGGCTTTGGGTTGTCGAGTGAACGAGTGTGGTTGAGAGTTGGAGCTGTAAAGAGCGTGGGGGTCTAGCGGACGAGGGAGAAGCTTGAGAAGGAGAGGGAGAAGGTAAGAAGAAGGGAAAAGGGCAGTGACGGTTGAGGGAGGGAAGAAGGGCAGGAGGAGGACGGAGCGCGACGACACTCCCCTTTCATTTCTCCTCTCTTTCTTTTGGTGGCTGAAGTTTGGCAGGGAGAGAACAACGAGAGGGAACAAGGAAGAAATCATGGAGCTGCTTGCAGATAGCAGGGGAGAAGGACTAATACTCGGGAAATCCAGACTCTCCGGCGAGCAGGCGAATTTTCACAGGGCTTCTTTCGAGAGGGACGTCCTCTCTCCGACGTGGCCGAGCAGTCTGCTCCCCCTCCCCTCTCCGCCTTTTCATTCCCTGAATCGAGTCGATGGAGTCGAGGCTTCGTATTTTTTTTATAGTGCTGCAGAGAGACGCGTCGCGTCGCAGAAAAGACAGAAAAAACATTGGCGCCGACGGTCGAGGAGAGGCAGATTGATCGAAGGTTTCTATCCGACACAAGTCCAGTCTCAGACACCTTCCCTTGTTCTAGGCTCTTTCACTGCCCTTTCCTCCAAACCATCACCGTCTAGCCCAACCAAACTTCCTCCCTACCTCCCACCTTTACCTCCCAGCACCAGCAAAGCTTTCTCGTTCCCTCAGACGCACCCCTCCCCAATCCTTCCTCCCTCTCTTTCGTCTCTTCCGTTCCAAAGGATGAACGCTCTCGAATCCATAGCCAGGAGAGCGCCTACCCTCTCAGGTGACCTTCCACAGTCTCCAGCGACTCTTCTGAAGAACATGCTGGTCGGAGTCTTGTTGGACTCGATTTTGATGGGAGTTGTAACCGTGAGTCCTCGCCCTCCCCTTCTCTTCTCTCTATACGTCCGTGCTCTTTTCTCACTCCGCTCTTCCTCGGCTCCGACCCTCTCCAGGTTCAGTGCGTGGCCTACTGGAGAGACTTCCCCAATCACTCGCGCGCCATCCGATGGACCGTCCTGGTGAGCTCGGTTTCACCTCCCCTCTTCTTTTCCTCTACAACCTCTCGAGAAAACTCATCCTCTTCCCATCTTCTCCCTTCGAAGGTTCTACTCCTCTTCAATATATGGCAAACGTCAACCAATCAAATCGGAATCATAGAGATCATGGAACGAACCGGTGAGAATGTCTCTCTTTTCGGCTCTTGGCTCAACTCTTTCTCTTTTAACCTCTGACAACGACAACCTTGCTGAAATCTTTCGCTTCTCTTCTGATGCTACTCGGATCTTATAGAGAACTACGAATGGCTTCGCTGGGCTGGAACCGCTTCCGTCGTTTTTATCGGTCACTTCTCAGGTGAGTTTGTTGATCGTTCGCAGAAGCGTCGACGTCGTTCTTCGTCTCTCAGCCGCTCTCCTCTTGACGTTTTTTTGACTCTCTGTTCTGTTCTCCCTCGGCCTCTTATCTCACAGGTATCTTCCTGATGATGATCCCTCACATCCTGCTCGCCAGGAAGGCTCTCGATTTCGCGAGGTCCTTAGAGTTTTGGACTCGACGTTGGCGAATCGTCTTCGCCTGGGTGCTTGGTTTCGGAATCGCTGCTGCTGCCTTGAGGTGAGTCAGAAGTTCAGGAGGGGGGGATTCTTATCTACGAGCCGCCCAAGTCATCGAAGAGAGTGGAGAGGACGAGGCTGACAGTCGACGCGTCGTTTTCGTTTCTCTCTCCTTCAGTGGAACTGGAGCTGTCGTTGCTCTTTGGGTTCAAGCCAAGCAGTGGTCCGGTGGAGATATTCCTGAAGGGATTCTTGATTGGTATGCCATCATGCTCTCAGTGAACCTCTGCACCTCAGCAGTGAGTCCTCTTCCTTTCTTTTCTTCGACGACGAACGACGCGTCGACCTTTGAGATCCTGACTTTCCTCCTTCCTTTCAGTTCACCGATCTCCTTCTCGCTGGAACGCTCACATGGGAGCTCAGGAAATCGAGTGGTGGAGAGATCGGATTCGGTGGGACCAACAAGATGCTCGATTCTTTGACGACGATTCTCATCGCGAACGGAGTCGGATTGGCAACTCTCCAGCTCACGATCTGTGGGATCTATCTTTCCGGAACCAACTACACCCTCGGCGTCGTCGGGCTCTTCATCCTCCATAAAATATATACCATCACAGCTCTCACTTCAATCTGTCGACCGCTCGAGATGCAACGCGCCGCGAACCAGAACCCCGTTCGAGCCGCCGAATTCTCATCGGGCGAGGAAGGAACTTCTACTCAGGATTCAACTCTCTTCGAACGGATCGTTGGGAGGGTGCGGAAGAAGGGGAATGATGATCTTGAGAAAGGATCGAAGGTGCGTCGCGTGCCGTTTGGCCGGTTTCTCTTTTTCTCCTTTGTCCTCCGTCTCGAACCCAACGCTGACCTTCAGTCTCTCACTGCTTTTTCTAGCGATCTCAGGCTACCACGAGCTCGTCCTCGTCCTCCCCTCCTCTCGCCATTCCAACTCTCGGAAAACACGATGTCGTCGAGCCCTCGACTTCTCCTCTCGTCCGACCTCCCAACCTCCCTCGGACGACCGAGACGTACGGATTAGACATGCAGTACATTGTTAGTGAGATGGAGACGGAGGGAGTGGTGGCGTTTTCGGAAGAGAGAGAGAAGGAGCTGTCGAGAGTTGGCTCGGGAGGGAGCACGAAGAAGCGTTCCGATTGAGGAGGGGTCTTTCATTATTACTTTGCTTAGGTTTCATTTGTTGTCCCGCTTTTCGTCTACGTACGTACTGCACTATTCTCTGTCCTCCCTATCGCATCTCTGGTCTCTTTATTCACGACGCGAGGAGGAAAAATAAAATAAAACCTCGCGCGACTGCCTTCGCCTCCTCGTCGATCAACAGAGCGCAAGCTCAACTTCAAACGACCAGCATCCCTCCTCCTTCCTCCCTTCCTCCTTCTTGCACGATGCATCCACCACCTATACCACGCTCTCGCTCTTCACAAACCATCGCCTCCGTCGGAATTCCATCCTCTCCCAGCTTCTCTCGTCGACAACCTCCTCTTCCGACTTCCTCCTCTTCCATCGACGTTCCTCCAACCGACGACATCGATTCGGACTGGGAACTACCAGAGAATCCATCCTCCCCAACTAAGCCTCGAAAGGTCGTAGGCTACGCTCCCGTGGAGAAGGAGAAGAAGGTCGGGGGTCCTAGAGGACTTCCAGGGAGAGGCAGACTTCCTTCGACACTGACGAGAGCCGAGGTCAGGAAGGAGAAGGGAGGAGAGACGTCAACTGCTGGAGATAGCGACAGAGTTTTGGTTTGCGTCAGGTGAGCCTCAGAACCTTCTTAGGGATGTATGAGCTCTCAAGGGTAGGGTCAAGGGCAGTCATGGAGGATGGACTTCCGTGAAGGTGAAGAAGGAAAGGAGGTGGTTGAACGAACGACTCTCTCCCTTCCCTCCTTCGCTCGTTCTTGTTTTGAATCGAGCTCAGGAACTGACTCACCCTCCTCCACCTCTTTTGTATGCTCCAGAATGAAACCACCTCTACCAGATTCACCTCTCTACGATTGCTCCACCGAGACCAACACCATCTCGCTAGGAACAGAGCATCCGAACAACAAGAAGAGGGGAGGAGTTACGAAGGGAAGGGAGCAGGAGAGCGAGTTTACTGTTGGTGAGTCGACCCTGGGAGGATGTTTGTGGCAGATTGAGGACTGAGCTGACTAGGAGATGTGGATTCTTGGCTCGAAGACCACCTGCATCTCCCACCAACACCAACGTCCGAGCTCTTCGAGCGAGTCGTCTCGCCTCTCGTCTCAGCGGCCATGGACGGCTTCGATGGGACTGTGTTTGCTTATGGAAGTGAGTGAAGAGCTCTCGATGGGTGTAGGAAAGGCTCAGCTAACGTCCGCTCTTGTTGCCGCCTCAGTGACTGGGTCAGGAAAGACGTACACGATGGTGAGCTTACTCTCTCCTCCCTTTCGCTCCTCCTCCTCCGCTCACTCTCTCTTCCCTGCTTCTTCTTCCTTCTTCAGGCTGGAGTTCCCGAAGATCCTGGAGTCATCCCTCGAGCTATCGACCAGATCTTCGACGTTATCGACTCGGATCCCACAAGAGAGACGACCCTGAGAGTCTCGTACCTCGAGGTCAGTTCAAGGGACGGACCTTCCCTCCGTTCTGCTCTTCTTCTGTACTGACCCTGCTCCCCTTTGCCTCGAACCAGCTCTACAACGAGCAGTTCAAGGATCTTCTCAACCCTGGAGCTCTCATCGTTCCCAGTGTTCACGAGCTGAACGGTCGGATATGTGTTCGAAACCTTCAGCAGAGTGAGCTCGGACGCGTTTTTCTTTGCTTCGTTTCTCGTCGACGAGTACTCTGAGGAGGGACTGACACCCGTTGCCTCACTTCACAGACACCGTGAGGAATCCTGAGGATGTTCAAAGGCTTCTCAAGATCGGACACTCGAATCGCAAGTCTGGAAAGACCGACTTCAACGAACAATCGTCCCGTTCTCATTCCATCTTCACCATCGTTCGTTGTCTCTTTCCCCATTTCGAACGACGCCAGCTGATCATTACAATGTTCCTTCACCTACAGACCATCGAATCTCGTCCCGTCCGGTTGGATTCGAGCTCGGATGCGCCAGCAAGTGGTCCAACTCAGCTGAGTCGGCTTGTGAGTCTCTCTCGTGAAACCTTCCCGCTCACCTTGAAACTAATCGCATTCCGGTACTACTCCTTCATCTAGAACCTCATCGATCTTGCTGGCTCGGAGAAAGCAGCGTCCGACGTGGCTCGACAGAAGGAGGGAGCCTACATCAACAAGAGGTGAGATCGTCTCTCTTCCTCACGCGTGTGGCAGATCGGTTCAACGAGTTCTGACTTTCTTGCTTTCCTATACAGTCTTCTGGTCCTCTCGACCGTCATCGAGAAGCTCACCGAACCCAACTCAGCTTCTTCGTGAGTCCTGTTCCGTCTTTTCGCTCAGCTTCGAGACGCGTGGTCGCTGAACCTCTTCCTCCTTCTATCTTCCCAGCCACATCCCCTACCGGAACTCCAAACTCACCCGATTACTTCAAGACTCGCTCAGTGGACATGCTAGGATCGCTGTGATCTGCACGGTCTCGTTTGGTGAGCTTGATTCCCCCTTTTCTTCCCCTCGCCTCTTCGTTTTCGTGGGCTCACTTTCCCTGCATGCTTTTCTGCTTGAACAGAGGAGAAGCACGCGTTCGAGGCTGTCGGTACGTCGCAAGATCTCGAACTTTCCCCCGAATGAGGAGCTGAACCTTTCTCTCTTCACAGCTACTCTGAAGTTTGCCCGTCGAGCGTCTCGAGTCGTAACGAAGGCCGAGCGAGGAACAGTGAGTGTACCTCGCACCCTTTGCGTCGTGAATCGAACTGTTTCTGACACTCTATATCCCTTCCTTCCTCCCCTTCTTCGTTCCAGGTCGCGTCCGACGAGTCGGTCATCCAGCTGTACGAGAACGAGATCGCTTCTCTCAGAGCTCAACTCGCCGCTATCCAGGTTCCCTCTCAGCGTGACTCGCCAAATCCCGATGACTGCAGTGACAGTGAGGACGGGGAGGAGCTCGAGTCCGAGAAGCAGAGGCTTGAGGATGTTAAATCGGAAATGGCCAAGGTGCGTTCATCTCCTCCTCTTTCTTTTGTTTTCTCAGCTCACTCTCTTCTTTCTCGACGGTTTTACAGTACGAGCAGGAGGTGTACCAACTGGAGCTGAAACGAACGAAGCTTCAGAGTCAGATCCACGCCATGTGAGTCTCCGAGTTGCCGTTCTCTCTCCTCCTCTCGTCGAATCACTGACGCGCTTCTCGTCGATTCTGCAGCTCCGAGTTCACCCTTCGAAGCGAGGACTTCGTCTCTTCTTCCAGTGGGTCTCCTCAAGAGCCTTCTCGATCAAGACGACGTCGGATCAGTGACGTCCCCAACAACGGGTTGGGTCTCGGAGTACCGTCTGGAGCTCCTCTCGGTCTTCAGAGGAGACACGTTAGCGCTCTCGGAGTGGTGGATGAGGATGCGGCTGGAAGCATCGGCAAAGCTCGACGTGGTGATAGGATGTTGGGTGTTGGGATGGGTGCTTTATCGGAGGAGGCTTCGAACGCTAAGGTGAGTCGCTCTTTCTTCGTCCTGAATCGACCCCCTTTTCCTTGCTGATGCTCTCTCTCGTCTCGTCCTCTGCAGGAGCTTGTTCTCGAAGCGGAACTGGTCGACCTTCGGACGCGTCTCGCTCAGCTCCAAGCTTCGGAAACTACCCTCATCGCCGAACGAGACGCTCTCGTTGCAACTCTCCAAGCCGAGATCCAAACTCTCCAAACCAACCTCCTCTCCCTCTCCGCCGAAGGAGAGGAATCAGCCACCACCCTCTCGAAACTTCGACAGGATCTCGACTCGGTCTCGACGGAACGAGCGTCTTCGAGGGAAGAGCTTGTTCGACTGCAGGCTCAGGTCGACGACCTCGTCAAGCAACGGGAGCAAGACGGGATGTCAGCAAAGGTCCAATCGTCGTCGGTCTCTACCCTCCAGGACACCATCGCTTCTCTCCGATCTCAGATGAGGGAGCAGGACGATCAGGTCGGAGCTCTTCAAGCTCAACTCCTCGCCGCCGAATCCTCTCGAGACGCCTTCGTCGAGAGTGCGAGGTCTTCCCAGGCCGAACTCCAAAGCCAAGTCGACTCGCTTGGGACAAGACTCGCCGAACTCGAGGATCGTCGGAAGCAGGAGGCGGAAACGATGGAGGAGGAACTCGAGAAGACCAAGAAGGAAAGGGACAACCTCATTGCGACCACGGAACCTTCGGACATCGTCCAGCTCAGGATCTCCAACTTGGAGGATCAGTTGCTCCGTCAAGCTTCCGAGCACGAAGTCGAGGCCCAAGCTCTTCGTTCCAAAGTCGAGGAGGCAGTCAGTACTCTCGCTACGAGTTCGTCGGCGGATCGAGTTTGGACGGAGGACCTCGAGAGGCAGTTGGAGAGTGAGCGTCGAGAGATCGAGCAGCTACGAACCCAAGCCGTCGAGGCTGAGCAGCGACGGAACCTCGAGTCCCAGGAAACGTCGAAGGAGGTCCAGGAGCTTCGAATCCAACTTGCGGCCGCTGAACAGGCTCGGATCGTCGGAAACCAATCGTCGTCGCAGGAGATGGAGGTCCTACGAACCCAGCTCGCCGAGGCTCAGGAAGCTTCGATCACCCAAGAATCTTCGTCGTCGAAGGAGATGGACGACCTCCGAAAGGAGCTGGAGGAATCTCGCCTCGCCAGATCAGCGTCCGAGTCTCACGTCTCCGAGTTGAAACGTCGCGTCGAGGAAGCCGCTCAGGAACTTTCGTCGGTCGCCGAAGCTCGAGACGAAGACGCCATCAAGGCTGCCCGAATGGAGTCTGAACTCTCAACGATGGCTCAACGAGTCGAGAGCCTCAACAAGCAACTCCTCGCTCGTCCTTCTCCGTCGAACGTCTCGCCGTCGCCATCCCCTCGAAAGGGGATCCCAGCTTCCCCTAGCATCTCCGAAGGTCTCAACCTCCACCACTCCGGGTCTCTTCGAGAGAGTCGACGACCTTTGCCGACTTCCAACCTTCCTTACACTCTATCGAGTCGAATGGACGCCGTTTCGGAGGACAAGGAGGAGATAGCGAGACGTGAGTTCGACGTTACTTCTCGCCTCTCACTGAACCGAGGCTTACTCATTTTGCTTTGTTCTCTTCTCAGTGAATCAAACTATCAGCACACAGAGGGAGCTCTTGTCGCAGCAGAGCCTCAAGATGGGAATCTGGCACACGGTCAGTCCAATCTTGTTTGCGTCTCGCCTCCGCCGTCTCTCCTTTGCTGATCAGTCTCTTCTTCACTCTCTTCTCCCCAGGCTGCCAAACGGAACGATGAGATCATCAACCAGCTTCTCAGCGGAACCCCTTCCAGCTCCTTCTCCTTCAACCACGACTCTCCTCCCCAGCAACAGCAGCCAGGTCAACTCCCAACCTCGTACTCTACCTCCTCCTCTCTCTCCTCCATGGTCGACTCCCTTGCACCCTCAACTCCACGAGGATCCTCACCACCTTCTCTCCCATCGATCCCTGCTCCTCCTCCTACATCCACGCCTCTCCGAAAGGCTCGACCCTTCTCAGCCCTCGCCGAATCCACCTCCTCCGAGAATCGAATCCTCCCCTCCACTCCCAACGGATCTCACCTCTCCTCCTACATCTCCGGATCTCCCAAACCTCCTCCTCTTCCTCACGCTGGCCACCAGAGGTCGAACTCGCAAGCGAGAGCCGCCAGGAGGGTCACGATCGAGCACGACATGGAGAAGTTGAAGGGTGAGTCTTTCCTTTTCTCCCATTTCGCTCGTCTCTCTTTTTCGTCGGTCGGGCTTGGCAATGCTGACTCATCTGTGCACCTCTTAATTTCAGGCTCGTCTCGTGTCGAACAATCCAAGAGCCTCTTCAACTCGCCTGCTCCTCTACCTCGCTCGTCTAACATGAACGACGCACCCACAAGGAAGTTCTGATCTCACTTCATTCCTCTCTTGCTCTTGCTACTTCTCTTCTTTGACTTCTTCATTCTCTTTGCTTATCGGTCTTTGCCTTATTTCGTTCTATTTCTCGGACCCTTGCATTTCGTTCCCTTTTTCCGACCTCACTTTGCTCTCAACGAACTCTTCACGCCCCCGATTCCCTTCTCGCTCTCTTCGTGTTACCCCTCTCTTTGCCCTCCTTTTTTGTTGCTGCACTTTCTCGGATTCATACTGTAACGACGTGCCTTCGTTTTCTTTTTTTTTGATGACCTTCTTGCTCGCTCCTCTCCTGATCTCTCCTCACATCCTCCCAGATCTCGCTGAGGTAGGGACGAACTAGAACAGAGGCGCCGAGCACGAATCTACGACAAGTAAGATAAATAGAGAGAGATAAATAAGGCGAAGGGTCTAAAGAGATGGACGAGAAATCACAAAGCAACAGGGAAACAAAAACAAACGAGACGGTCGCGTCTCGTCACACCTCAACCCAACCTCGAACTCGACTAGCACGATTGCCACTGTGAGGAGGGAAGAGTGCGAGCGAAGACGTCTGATCAGTATTTCGAGCAGAAAAGGGTATACAAAGCAAAAGGAAGGCGAGAGGGAACGAACCATCTTCAGGTTCTTGATCGCCATTCCTCTCTCCTTGGGGTCTGTTGGCCACGTTGGATACCACTTTGCAGTCGCGTTGTAGAACTGAAGTTAAAGATAACGAAGGTCGAAGAATGTTCAGCCAACAACGATACGTCGATGTCGAAGAAGGGCGGAGGAAAACTCACGTCGTTGACCGCACTCGACGCCGAATCGACCCAAGGCTTGTCTCCAACTCCATCAGGGAACCATCCGTTCGTTCCTCCGACGGCAACGTCCATGATGAGGTAGAAAGCTGTAAGAAGGCAGCTCGATGAGTCTCGCATACTTCGAGGGAAGAAAGAAAGAGAGTGAAACTCACATCGGTCAAAGGGAGCAGAGTTGTTGTAGCTCTTGATCCAAGGATTGACGAGGGTAATCTGATCGGTCCCGTTGGCGACGACGGAAGGGAACTTTCCTCTCTTGAAGAAGTTCTCCTTCGTGAAGTCCAGAGCGACCATCTGGTTGATCCGAGAGTCGACGTCTGAGGAGGGCAAGAACGCGGTTCAGCCTCGACCTCTCGAGGCGAAGTCAGAGCCGAGGGAGGATTCAACTCACAAGTCCAGAGATACTTGTCGGTCCATTCCAGTCCGTATGTACGGTAGCCGCTGTTGTAGTATCTACGACGTTGTTCCTGATGAGGAAGAAGGTGAAGACGAGGGACGATGAGCTTCGGAAACGCGACGGGAGGGAGAGGACGAGTAGAGACTCACGATCCATCCCCAAGTCCAGTAATATCGATCCAGACCTTTCGAAGGCCCCCAGTGCAAAGCAGAGGTGATGTAGTTGAGCCCTTGGAACGCGTAGCTCGCAGCGTTTCCTCGTCCCTCGATGATCTGGGCAAAAAGAGAAGGTCGACTTGATCAGCTCCCAAAGTAGACGAGAAGGGGTAGAGGGCACTCACATCGATCTCTCCACTGATAGGCCAAGCTCCATAGTAGTTCTCGGTAGGAAGCATCCAGATGGCTGGCCATAGCCAATCTCTGGAGGAAAAGAAATCACAAAAGGGGAAGGAAAGTCGCGTGAGCTTCGTTCTTCGCCTCGTGTCTCTCCAAAGGAGTCTCCCTCGCAGCACAGATCAATCGGACAAAAAGAGACCATCGGCTTACCCGGTAGGCATCTTGGCTTGGAACTCGACCTTTCCATAGCGGATGTTGTGGCTCAGCTTGGTCGTGAGTCGAGCGGATCGAACCGGCGGAAGCATGGTTCCCGTCGTCGAGTTACTGGTCCTGATGCAGTTGGGTCCAGTGGTATTAGAGGCTGTGCAGGTGTCGGTAAGGTTAAGCGTGTATCCGTTGTTGATTTGAGCATCGGTGAGGATGTCGCTGGTGAGAGTTGGCACGATGTAAAGAGTGTTGTCTTCGACGAAGGTGTTGGCGTCGTCGTCCGTCGTCCAGTCGAACTCGCCGTTTCTAGTAGGAAGGAAGGAGGTTCGAGAAGAGTCAGAAAGAACAAGAAAACTTCTTGGAGGCTGCAGTTCGAGCTCGAGAGACGTGAAACTGACCCAAAACCTCCGATGTTGACCTCTCGCTGCCACTTGGTCGTGTCGAGCGTCTCGAAGTTGTCCTCCATGACCAAACAGAGCTTCCCAATGTGAGGAGTCGTTCGGTAACCATCCCAGCACACTGTGGAAATCAGAAGAAGAGATCAGGCTTCCATCCGAGTGGCTCAGTAGCTTGAAGGAAGGTCGAAGGAAGGAGCGACTCACGAAGCCCCACAATCCCAAACCCAAGAATCACACTCCCGATGATGATCCACCTCGCCCACTTCTGAGCAGGATCAGGATTCTCCAACCAAGGCTTGTAGATCTCTCCCTTCAGCCTCGTACTGACGAAAGCCTTCCTGTTGGTCGTCCCCGTACTCCTCATCGAAATGAACGACCTCGCTCCTCCCATCGTCCCCGCTGATCGTATCGAAGCGGCTCTCCTCCCAGCGTTCCCGTTCGACATGTAGGATCCGACGTCCGAAAGTCCAGCCGAAGGCCGACGTTGGTTCAGCCCTCCCGCTGAGGCTGAAGTTGTGAGTCGATTCGGAGAGGTGTAGGATCCATCTGCACTGTTGGGACCTCCATAGGCAGCTGAGGAAGGAGGAATGGAGGAGAGAGGGATGGCATTGCTGTTGGGAGCGTAGCTGAAGGAGTCGTCCCTCTGAGGTGGGTGTTGGTCGTTGTAGGCTGCGTCGTCGTTCGGAGAGTCGGCTCGTTGGAAGGATGATTGGTTGTTGTTGGTGGAACGGACAGAGAAGTCGTTTTGAGGAGGGTGAGCTGAGGTTCCAGAATCGAAGGAGTACGAGGTTCCGGCGAAAGGGTTGAGTCGCGAGTCGCGAAAAGGGTTGTCTCCCATGCTCCGTCGAGAGGGAAGGGAGAGAAGAAGTCGAAGGAAAAAGTGGTGAAAAGCGAAGGGATGATGGTCGAGAGCAAAGGTGAAAAGGTGAAGGAAGGGAGGAGGCCAGGGCCAGCCCACCGCCTGTTTTGGGTTTCGCCCACTGAGACCTGAGAGGAAAGAGAGATCGAATCAACAGCGCCACGATTCGGTCTCTCGCTTTCTCGACTGCCTGTTCTTTCCCTCGACCGAAAAACAGGAACTAGTTCTTCGTCAACGATCATGATCATGGTGGGAAAATCTGCTCTCCGTCCTCGTCGAACTTGACGTCGAGCTGCAGAAGAAGAACAGCGGAGATGAAGAGGGAAAGGAAGCGGGGCAGACGCGTCTTGTTAGGTCGACGATCAAATCCGCTCGTTCATTGCGTTCGATGAAGCTCACCTCTGGGTTCCCACTTCTGCCGACGAACTTGGTGTGATCTGTCAAGATGTAAGACCAGGGTCAGAAGGAGTTTGGGGGGCAACGGATCTAGAGTACGTACGTCCGAAAGCAACGAGCCTGTCCTTCGAGTCCCTCATCTCGATTCGAGTAAAGCCCAACGTCCTGCCCAGGGAGACGACTTCGCTCTGGATGCTGAGAACGTCGCCTGTAGTTCCAGCTGTCCGTACGCACGTCGTTCCCATGTCCGTACTCACGCCGGAGTAATGAAGCCTGCAGGCGAAAGAAGAGGAGGCAAAGGTTTCGGATGGTTGAGCTTCGTCGAAGCTCGTGTGCGTTCTCCTCCGCTCTCAGAACTCGGATATCGAAGAGCTGTGGGACGAGACGTACCCATGACTTGAGAGCGCTAGAGATCCCATGGTGTCTGAAGAAGAAGAGAAAAAAACGAAGGTCAGGTCGCAACCCACGACTCTCGAGGTACTTAACACTCACCGGTGAGAGAGGCCAGTACTCCGCCGTGAAGGGTCTTCCCTCGATTTACTGGAGTAAGAAGGACGAGGTCAGCGTCCCGAAGGATCAGGAACAGCGAGATTTGTAGGACTCACGACCCGAAGAAGTGACGGGAAGCGTCGCCTGCGAGAACGGAGAGGGAGGAGGTCAGCTGGAGCTCAGATCTCAAGTTCAGAGCTCCATCCCAACGATCAGCCACTGTTCCACTCCCAGAGAGCATCTGGAGAAGCTAAAACTCTCGAAGACTCGTAATTTGGGCTTCGAACGAGCTCGACGAGACCATCTCCCGACTTCTCCCTTTCTCTTCCTCGCCGACTCACCTTGACCAGCCCAGGTCTCGCAGAAACGATGCTCAGCTGTAGAAACGAGTAATAGCGAGCGAGTCAGATATATATCCCCTTATGTATGCGCAGTTTTGGACGAGCTGACCTGTGACAAGACCTTGAAATCATGCCTTCTCTCGGTCGAAGGGAAAGAAAGACGAGCTCGAATGAGCTTCGATTCCTGTTCCTGCTGCTAACCCTGCCTTAAAGCGACACCACGGAGAGATCAGAACTCACCCTTCTATCTTGAGATGGTCTTGGAAAACCTGAGCTCGTTCGAACGGAGGAGGGGGAAAAGGCAGGGGGAGGGAAAGCAAGGAGGGAGGTGTGAGCTCGACCATCTCCTTCTCTCCTCTCCTCCTGTTCTCGACGAAGAGGCCGCAGGTTTCAGGAAGCGAGGCTGACCTTGCGAGTGAAGCGAAGACAGGCTGTCATGATCGACGAGAAAAGATGTACGTTGGAACGGTTTGAGAAAGAAGGGAGGGAGGGGAGGAGGGAGTTGGAGGAAAGGAAGGGGTCGAGCTCAATGAAGGAAGGTCGAAGGTCTCGAGGATCACTCTCTCCCTCCCAGTTTCAACTTTCAGCAGTGGATTCGACGATGGAAGGCTGAAAGCAATGGTAGAGTTCGATAGACCCTTTTCGATGGAAGAACGCTATATGTGTCGAAGGCCTTTCGCTCTCCTCTCCTCTCGTCTTCCTTTCTCAGTCTCTTTCGTCGAACGAAGTGCTTGTGAGTTGGCATAGATACGTAAGGGAGAGTTCGTCAAGACGGGCTCGTAGCTTAGTTTCGTCCAGCTCCGGGGACAACTCGTCCTCCTCGTCCGGCTCCTCGGGGTCCACGCTGAGAGGAAGGAAGAAGAGAAGAGAGGGAAGGAAAGGTCAGAACGCAGTTTCGAACGACGAAAAATGGAAAGAAGGGAGAACGAACCTCAGGGGCGGTGTAGGCGAGGATAGGGGCAGAGACAGAGACGGGGATGTTGTCCATGTTGAGGGATCGGAGGAGATCCTGAGGGAAGGGAAGGGAGGAGAGGGAGAAGAAAGGTCAGCTTCCAGCGTTTCTTCGTGCGAGTCCCAACCAGGCCACAGCTCCTCGAAACCAGCCCAACGGCCTCCAGCAAGACCTCAAGACGAGGATGCGAATAGAAAGAGAGACGTACCTTGGTGTCGGGATCGACCTCGAGTCCACCTTCAGGGACGGCGATGGCGGAGACCTCAGGGACGTAGTTGTCCTTCCTCTCCCTCTCCTCCTCCTGGAGCTTGAAGGAGATACCCCTGACGGGTCCCTTCTGAATCCTCTTCATGAGGTGAGTGGTGAACCCGGCGATCTTGTTACGGAGTCGCTTGGAAGGGATGATGGCAACCTCGTCGGCGATTCGCTTGTTGGTGCTGTTAACGAAGGAACGAAGAGAGGTAGAGAGTCAGTTCAAGCTCGAGCAGGTGGAGAGAGGTATGAAGAGTAGGAAAAGAGAAGAGAGACGTACTGGAAATCAAGAGTAAGCCTGGGGTAGTACTTCTCGATCATGACTCGCGAAGCTCGCTTGACGGTTTTGGTTCTGACTCGTCCCTGGAGAGCAAAGAGGAAGCGACAAAAACGAGCATGGTCAGAGGGACCGCCTCGAGCAGGAGAGAGAAGAGAAAGCGGGTCGGATGGGAGGGAAAGCGTGTGGTGTCGAAGAGGTTGCGATTATTTTGAACGTTGGGTACGGCTTTTTGGGCTTCCAGCAACACCTCTTTTGGTTCCTCCGTTTCCCTCCCATCCTCCCTTTAAACCCACCTTGTCTCTCGCAAGCGAGATTCAAGTACAGCCTCCATTGTGTTGAAATGAGAGGCCTGGTAGGAGGACGAGAGTCGAAGTGTTGAGAGGGAAGGAGGGAATCGGGAAGGGAGGAGGTTGACCTCGAAGGAAGGACGACCCTCTTCTCTCCTTTTTCGCACTCGAGTGGGATGGCGAGGGTGTGGTTTTATCGAAGGGTGAGAGTGGGGGTGGATAGAAGCAGTCTCGGTCGTGTAGTCACCATATTTGCTGAAGTGAGTTCTTTGAAGCTTGAAGAGGTCTGAGGAGAAAGAGAAGAGAGGAGGGAAGAAGAGGCGAAAAGAAGGACGAAAAGGGCGGCGGAGTTTGAAAAGGAAATCCTGCCTGCCCTCCCCCTCCCCTCCTCCTTTTCTTTCCCTCTCAAGCACCACCTCACTCGTTCTTCCCTTTTCGTTCGTCTCAGTCCCCTTTACTGCCTCTTCTTGGACGTCTTTGCAAACAAGACGCACCCATTTCGACGCATCTAACCTCCTCGCAAACCTCTCCCCTCAACCTCCTCAACCTCTCTCCTTCCTTCAGCCTTCAAAATGGTCAGAATCTCCGTTCTTAACGACTGTCTCAACAACATCGTCAACGCCGAGCGACGAGGAAAGCGTCAGGTGTGTATCTTCTCACCTTTCTGCTTGATCTACTTGGAAAACTTGTAGCTCGGAGGGAATCACAGCAGGGAAAAAAAGGAAGAGAAGAAGCTGACCTCCTTCCTCTCCTCCCTTCCTCCTCCTTCTTCTTGTCAGGTGCTCATCCGACCTTCCTCCAAGGTCGTCGTCCGATTCCTCGGTGTCATGCAGCAGCACGGTTAGTCCTTCTTCCTTATACTCGAAGAATCAACTTCCCTTCTATCCTCCTTCGCTCTCGAGCAATCCTTTCTTCCCCTCCCTCCCTCCCCTTCGCCGACTCGAGCGACTTTCTCGCCCTCGAGCTCGCTCTCTCTCTTTTGGGCCTCGTCCCTCCCTTCGAAACATAACTGTTTGGACCCAAAATCCTACTGGATCCTTTCTTTAAGCTTTCGATACATCATACCACAACAGTCATCTCTTTATCCTGGTAGCTCCCTTCGAGGCGACCGAAGTTCAACGACTTCGGGAGCACCCTTCACCTCGACTCGAGGAAGCGACTGGCTTGGACGACACATTCCTCCTCTTTCTACCTTCTTCTTTCTCTCATCTCTCTCTCTCTTGCGTCTCCTCTATCCCCACATACCTTCCATGTCGTCGTCGTCCCTGTTCTCGAAGAGCTGTTACTGACCTTGCCTCCCCTCCCTTTCTCTTCGTCGCGTTCCTTTCTTCTCGTCTCGCCCCAACCCTCCAGGATACATCGGTGACTTCGAGATCATCGACGACCACCGAGCCGGTAAGATCGTTATCGAGCTCAACGGACGACTCAACAAGACCGGAGTTATCTCTCCTCGATTCAACGTCCAGGTTGACGAGATCGAGTCTTGGGTCAACTTGCTCCTTCCCGGTGAGTTTGCCTTCCCTTCCTCCTTTCTCAACTACACATCGAGCTCGCAGCTGACATATATGCGTTTTTTTTACTCTAGCTCGTTCGTTCGGATTGATCATCCTCACCACCTCGGCCGGTATCATGGACCACGACGAGGCTCGAAGGAAGCACGTCGGAGGAAAGCTCCTCGGATACGTCGTACGTTTTCTTTCCCTCTCTCCCTCCCTTTTCTCCTCTTCTCATTCACTGACCACCCTCTTCTTCGTTCGGCCTTCTTCACAGTACTAAACGTAGACTTCCTTGGATGTTGAGGCTCGGTTGGGTTCTGGATCAAAAAATCAGCTCTCTCTCGAGGCGGTCTCTCTCTCTCGTTTTTTTCCTTCGGCGTTCGGGCTAGTCTCGTACAACAACGGAAGCGCGTGGCTGGAGTTTCTTGCTTCGTTGGGGGTTTTCTTTTTTTTTCTATTGGGATTTGATGGAGTCGGGCAAAAAAACGAACGGCGTCGAGATGGAAAGAGAAGAGAAAGAGACCGGAGAGGGAATGCGACGCGCTCTTTCTTTTGAGCTTCGATCCTGTAATTTTTCGAGAGGGAAACTCTTCCTGAGTGAATCATACGGTCTTATGTCCGGTCGACGCTCACATATCATACAAATGTGCGATTTTTCTCTCTCTATAAAACGCAAGGGGCCACTTTCTCGAACTCGGTCCAACTCGGCGAGCTCCCATCTCCTTCTCTCCCTCCTTCCCTCTCAACTTCGACGATGCTTCTCCCTCGTCGGCGAGCTCTTGTTCTCCTTTCCTCTCGACGGTTCATCTCCTCCGGACCTCCTCCTCCCTCTCCTCCCAGGCCTCCTCCTCCTCCTCCCCCGTCGGACGAACGCCTCGAAGAAGGAAGCTCTCCTCCTCCTGTGCTCCCTCATCGTGTGCCTCCTTCCTACGTCCCTTCGCCTCCCTCTACGACGCTCCTGAACGTCCTCCCAACCTTCTTCCGCCCTCCCGCTCCTCCTTCGGATCTCCAAACTCCCAACGCGGTGAACGCTTTCTCGTCCGGTCCTCACGAGGATGCGAGTTTACCGATCCTGTTCGCTCGCGATCAAGGGAACGATGGCAACTACTCTCGCCACGCTCGTCAGGAGTTGATCCAGTTCTTGCTGAAGAGTTCGAGTTTATTACTCGCTTTCTTGACGGCTTCGTACACGGCTTACTTGGCCAAGTCGGCGTGGGCAGAGTTGTGGGGGATGAGAGCTCCTTCGGCGATGTTTGAACCAGCAGCTTCAGGAGAGGAGGAGGAACAGGAGGAGTGGGGAGCTCGACGCGTGGGAGGTTACGGCTGGGAGTTGGAGAACGATCAGAACTGGACGGGAGGTCTCAAGGGTGGAACGGACGCTTACGGTCAACTCGAGATGATCAAGGCCAGGCAGCAACTCAGGCAGGCTTGGGAGGACAAGCAGCTCGTCGAGGAGATGGAGTACGATAAACAGAGAAAGGTCGATTCCTCCACTTCCACTCCTACCACTACCACTACCACAACCACAACCTCCTCCTCCTCCTCCTCAGCATCATCGTCTTCGAACTCTACCACCCCGCAAGGATCCCTCTCCTCGGTCGATTCGGAACCCAACGTGCTCGACTCGACGCTCGACTCGACGTACTCGTTCTTGCTCAAAGAACTCCGTCTGGATCCTCTCCAAGTCTCCAAGGTCACCGAAGGAGGAGCAGCAGCCTCGGAACTGTACCTCGCTCAAGCCATCTCGTACGCTTTGAAACAATCCCCTCGGTCGGTTCGGTTCCCTCCGTCCATCTCCTCCTCCTCCAACGACGCTCTCGCTCTCCCTCTCCCCTCCCCCGTCGTCGGCGCTCGCTCAGGTCGTCGTCGGCCGAGGATCCGAGAGCACGAAGCTGGACAAGCTATCACGCTGAGGCATGCGGAAGCGTGGGAGGATCTCGGAACCGAGGAGAGTTTGGCGAAGGCGAAGGGCGCGTACGAAGGCGTGTTGAGGGATGTCGTGGGCGTGAGAGGAGCAGAGACGTTGGAGGGACGGTTGGCGGAGAGGGTCGGGAGGTTGGAAGCGTTGGTAGGGGGGGAAGAGGGAGGGAAGAGAGGGGAGGAATGGATCGTTTGGGGGATTGCGAGGGTTTGCGGATGGGATGGGACGGGAGCGAGAGCGGGGAGGAGGAGGAGGTTGGTTGGAGGAGGAGGAGGAGGAGGAGGAGAGAACGACGCGTCAAATTCGGAGGAGAACAAGTCCATCGCGTCGAGGATAGCTTCGTATCTTCCTTCCTGGTCCACTTTCACTACCAACACCAACACCACCGATCACTCCTCTTCTTCCCAACCCGTCGCCCTCCTCTCCATCCTCCCTCCGCTCCCGACGCTCCTCTCCTCCCTCGACCCTTCCACCCTCCCCCCAGCCCGTCTCCGAACGCTCCTCTCCCTCCTCCTCACCCTCTCCTCCCTCCAATCCAAACCCAACTCCCTCCCCGAAGCTCATCAAACCCAACTCGCCATCCAAACCTTCCTCGCTCGCTCCCTCCCTCCGTCCGCTCACGACCTCCTCGATCCAGAGATCCCAGATCCGATGCTCTCCATCCAGGGAGGTGGGTTCAACACGAGCTTCGCCGATTTCAAGCAGAGGTTCACCAAGCGGAGAGCTCTCTCCGTCTCGTTGAAGGCGAAGAAGGAGCAGGAGCAGGAGCAGGATGCGTTCGAGAAGGGCAAGAGAGCAGCAGCGGAGAGACTCCATGTGCTGTCGCTGTTGCTTTCCCAGGCGGTCGTGGATGGGCATGAGGCCGAAGTGAGGTTTGCGATGAGGAAGAAGGGTGGGAAGGCGAAGGAGGAGGTGGAGAGGGTGGAGAAGGAGGTGTTGGAGAGCGTGCAGAGGTCGTTGCTGAGGTCGTCAAAGATTCTGTGTTTGTTGACGATGAGGCCGAAGAAGAAGAAGGAAGGGAAGAAGGTGTTGCCAGAGTGGTTGCCGTGAGTACTCGTTTCTGGGACTTCGTTTTCGGTTTCGGTTTCGCTTCGTCTGAGTTTCGAGATTGGCACGAACGCGTCGACGCGTCGTTCTCGTTTACGTTTTTTTTCGGTTCGCTGACCTTCCCTCTCATCTTCTCTTTCCCAGGATCCCTCCCCCGAAAGTCGTTCTCCCAACCGAACCAGGCGACCAGTTCACCTCCTACTCGATCCTAGCCCACCCAGCTCAACGACTCGTCGACTCGGCAGCGAGAGCGTCAGCCTCAGCAGCCAACCTCCTCGGACTCCTCGCTATGGCTGGACTCGGAGTGGACGCGTTCTCAAAAAAACGACCAACCGACCCTCTCCCAGCCAACCCTATCGACAACAAACCCCTCGTGTCCCTCCCTCCTCCTCCTCCTCCCTCCTCCTCCTCGTCGCCACCCAAACCCTCCTCCTCCTCCATCTCCGACCAGCTCACCGAAACCGACTCCCTCGCCCGCTCCGAACGTCAAGCCGCTCGAGCTCGAGCGGAAACAGCCAAGCTCTACTTTGCTGCAGCAGGAAGCTACGCGGGAGCGTACCTCTCGGACGACCCTGCCACGACGGCCTGGGTCGGGGCGCCGACGACGATCACGTCCAGGGACTGGAACCCGATGATCAAGAGGAGGATGGTGAAGCAGGAGTGGTTGGGATATCAGCAGAGGTGGGAGAAGGTGAGGGAGGAGTTGGTTTGAGGGAGGGGACGCGTTGATTTGTTGGATGGTTGGATTGAGTTTTTTTTTTGCTTTTTGCGGTTTTTGGGTTTCGAGACGCCGAAAAAGAAAGAGAAAAGCACAAAAACATGAAGATGGACGGACGGAGAAAGATCAAGAGATGATACGAGATGGATTGGGGACGCGAAGGAGAGATGGAGAATCGTAAAGACGTTGAGCTGAGAAAGAGAAGAGATGAGATGAGAAAAACAAAACCTAAGGGAAGAGAGAAGAGACCGTCGAGCGTCAAGCTGGAGGTCGAAGAAGAACTAGATCGAAAAACGAAGATGAAGACGAAGCGACGAGGAGATAAGTGAAGGCTGGAGATGGATGTCGAGATTCTGGAGACTACTGTTGTTGAAGATGAGGGTGCTTGGCCTGTTTCGTGGAGAACGAGAAGAGGAGGAGGGTGAGCTTCGGTTCGGAGAGGAGGAGGAGGAGGAGGAGGGACGCGAGAGCTCACAGCGAAGTCGACCTCTCGTCTGAAGAGAAGGACCCAGGGTTCGGGTTTGTGGACCTAGAGGAAAAGTGAAAAGGGAGAGATCGCTTCAGCGAAGGAAGACGTGAGAGGAAGAGAGGAAAAGGGACGAGTCGAAGTCGACGACCCGACGCACCTCGCTAGTCACGACCAAACAAGTAAAGAGAAACGGGTCAGCTTCGTCTCAGTCTGAATGATCAGTTGAACGAAGAAGATGAGAATACTCACTAGTGCTCCCACTGTAGAAAAAACGAGAAACAAAGAGAAGCAACGACGCGTCAGTTCATGAGGTCGACGAGAGAACGCGGCCGTCTGCGAACGTTGGACGAACACCGAGACCTGAGAAAGGAGAAGGAGAAGAACGGATCAGCTTGAGCTCTTCTTCCTGTCAACGAGAGTACATTCTATGAGACCCACTCACTCTGCATGATCCCGATCCCTCTAAGCCCAACCGAAAGAAGGTCAGCCTCGAGCTCAACATTCCCTCCTCCCTTTCCGCTCCCTCACCTCCATTCCTCTTCACTCAGAATTCGAAGGACCGTCTTGTTGGAGGCTTTGTCGAAGAGTTCGCTTGGGAGAAGCCTGAGCATCGATTTCGGGAGGATGACATGTCTTGTGGGGGGAAGGAAGAGAGGGGGAGAGGGGTTGGTTGGGTGGTGAGCTTGACCTTCTCTCCTCTGCCCTCCTCCCTCCCTCCCTCCCGTCGGCTCTTCCTCCCAGCTGCATAGAAGACAAGATCGAGATTTTCTCACCTGTACTCGAACAAGTCGGTGGAGTATCGATCCGAGTAGTAGACTCTGAAGGATGGATGAACAGAAGGACGGTCAGATTTTGTGGAAAGGAAAGGAGAGGGAGGGAGGGAGGGAGGGAGGACTCGCTTGTCGATGAGTTCTTGCCAGGAAGCCTCAGCTTCAGAGGAAGACATCTTCAAGATCCAAGTTCCGAAGGGTGGATGGAGAGAGAGAGAGGGTGAACGGAGGGAAGAAGAAAAGAGAGAGGCGGGGAGGATGGAAAAGAAGGAGGAGGAAGAGAGAGTGGTCGTTAGGAGGAGGATCGAAAGGAAGGCAGCTTCGGTGGAGAAGCTCCTTTTCTCACGTGCGTTCGAGCATCAGATCGATGAAAGTTTTCAGCTCGTCGCAAGAAGACAACAAGTCGTAGATATCATAACTTAGGCGATTCTATCAAACGTGTAGCTCCGAAACAGATCGTCCTGCGACCGTCTCTCTCACCTCCCGCCCTTCAGCATCCCTCCCGCGTTGTTGAACCTCGCCACGACGAGGGCGGATAGAGGTGCGACATCGAGCTGTGAAGAGCGAAGAAGTCAGTAAGATGTTCGAGAGGGTAAAAGAGTTGTCAAGCGGATGGAGCTCACCTTGCCAGTCGAGGTAACTTGCGTTCCAGCGAGTCCTCCGTCCGTCGAGAGAACGACCTTGTAATGTCCAGGCTTGTTCCAATGCTCTGGGACCGGGTACTTCCCAGCTCGAGAGATACGAGTAGGATGAAAGTTGACCAGAAAGAGGTGAGAAGACCGAAGGAAGACGATGAGACCAGTCGACTGGACGAAGGAAAGGACAGAGTCAGTCGCGTCGCAACGAGTCGAAGAGAGGAAGGACGCAAACTCACGTCGTCCTGGGTGAAGACGTGAGCGAGATTTCCAGATCCCCAGCCTCCTCGTTCTTCAGACCACATCATCTGCTTATCGAAAGTCCCAAGCTCTGAGAAGCGAAGAGAACGCTCAGGATCCGAGAGTCCCCATTGTCGTTTGGCGTGACTAGACTGGAATCCGTTGGCGACCGACGGGAACTCGAGCCACTAGGAGAGGGAAGAGAGGAAGGAGGTCAGTAGGAGCTCACGACTCAGCGGTGTGAGTCAGCTCACCTCTGGATGTCCAAACTCGTTTCCCATAAAGGCTGGAGGAAGAGGAAGGAGAGAGAGGGTCAGCGAAAGGTTGGGAAGAAATCTCGACGAGGGACTCACTCATGTAACCTTCACCGGCAAAGGCACACGTCATGAGCCGAATAAGCTTGTGAAGAGCCAGTCCACTGAAGGAAGGAGAACCGAGGGGAAGATCAGTCGCAAGAGAGACGAGCGGACGAGACGAAGACGCGACTGACCGTTCAACTCGAGGCGTCGGAGGTTGAAGAAGGCTCATGTTGCTGTAGATGTCGGAGTCGAAGAGCCAATGGGAAATGGTCTTTCCTCCTTCGATACACTCGTCGTCTGGAGAAGGAGGGGAAGGTCAGTCTCGAGGCGAAAGGAGAGAGCGTGAACTCGAACGAACGACTCTCAGCAAATGCAATGCTGTTCTCTCCGAGTTGAGCTCTTCGATTTCCGAGAGAAGCGACGATGTTGGTAACCTTCCATTTGGTAGACTCATCGACTCCCTCCTTCAAAAGGCCAAACCCTGAAAGAAAGAGATGTTCGGTCAGCGACTTTGTTCAGCAGAGGGGAGGTTGATCGACGCGTCGAGGCTTACAGAAGTTTGGGTTCCCGAGACCGAGACGGTAGTTGAATCCGAGTCCTCCGATGCGAGTTGGGAGACAGAGGGTTGGGAAACCAGCAAAATCCTCGGCGATGGTGGTGATGAACGGGAAGAGAGTCGACTAAGAGGGAAGGGAGGTACGGGTCAGATCTTCCGACCAGCCGTCGAAGAGAGAGGGTTGAGACTCACGAGCATATGATTGGCCTGGAAGAAGGGACGATATCAGGGTCAGTCGAAGAGAAGAAAGAAGAAACGGAGATGATCTCACCAGCATCAGGTACTCGACTCCCTCGTGGTCCTGATCGAAGAGAGGAAAGAGATCAGCCGAAATCTCACTCGTTCGGATGAGAAACCGATTGACTGACCGTGTTGGACGAGAAGTAGTCTCCGTAGTCTCCATAGAAGGCTCGATCGATGGCATGATCTTTGAAGAGCATCGACGAGACAGAGTCGAATCGGAACCCGTCGAATCCAAGTCGGTCGACGCAGAAGTGAAGGTTGGATCTGAAGAGTCAAGCAAGAGTCAGATAGATTCGATGCGGAAGAACTGGTGTAAATAACTTACAGAAGGAAACGGATGACCTCGGTCTTCTTGTAGTCGAAGATTCGGCTTGGAAAGGAAAACGGACGCGTCAGTCGAACGGTTCGAAGTCAAAGGAAAAGAGACCAGAAAGAACTCACGTTCCCCAAACAGAGTGTCTACCTTCCTTCCCCTCTCTAAAGTACATCCCTTCAGTCCCGTTGAACCTAACAAAAGGAAGGAAGTCAGCTTTCGTCTCTCGAGCAGGAGCAACTAATTGTCGGACTCACTCGTTCAAGGACTCCTCGAGATTGGAGCACGAGTGACTGTGAACGACGTCCAGGATCACTCTGATTCCGGATTGATGAGCCTCCTCAATCAGGGAGACGAGAGACTCGATCGAGCCTGTGAACGAAATGGAGGGTCAGCGAGAGCGAGGGGAGCCGACGTCGAGAGACCGAGACGAACCGAATCGAGACGAAACAGCATAGTAAGACGAGACCTGATAGCCGTAGGACGCGTAGTATGGATGCTCCATGATACCCATCCTGAAAAAGAGGAATTCAAGGTCAGATTTGGCGTTGGAGGGAAGGAAGAAAGAAGAGAGGGTCAAACGCACAACTGCAAGGTGTTGTAGCCTCCAGCTTTAACTCGAGGAAGGATGTCGCGTTCAAATTCGGCGAAAGTACCAACGGCGTTATCTTGAGAAGTAGCAGCACCGATGTGAGCTTCGTAAATCCTGTTTGACAAGATGGAAAGACGGGTCAACGCCGCTTGGCACACCTGCGACGCAGAGATAGCGACACGAACCTGGGAGTTCTAGGAATGGGTAGTCGAACACCCTTATACCTCGGAGGTAACTTCTCCATACGAGCTCGGAAGTTGGATTCCGGAGGATCTTGCTGCTGAGTCGCACGAAGAAGGTAGGCAGGGAAGCGGTCGACCGTCTCCCCGTTCTTCAATCGAAGTCGAACCTGGCAGAGAGAGAGGAAGATCAGCGTCGATCGCGGGATGAAGACGAAGGAGAAGAGCTTACCTTGACCTCGGAGTGGATAGGAATCGGGAGGACTCCATCAGCGTTCGCTGGAATGCGAACAGACCAGTACGACGACGAGGAGGAAGCGAGGGCCATGGGATGCGACGACGGGTTCCAAGAATCTGCACAGTAGCCAGAGAAGTCAATTCCAGATCAAACTAGAGAGCCAACATGCTACTCACTGAAGTCGCCGATCAAAGAAGCTCCAGCGATGTCCTCAGCGAACTCTGTGTAGGTGATGGACGAGTCGGCGTTGATCTGAGGTCGAAGAACGTTCGAGGGTGAGAAAGAGAGCTCGAAAAGGGGTATAGGAGGCGCTCACGATCAGACCCATCGTCTCATAGGCTGAGCAGAAGCCTTCGAGTCCTTTGGGGTGGGTAGCAGAGAGGCGATTGAGCGTTTTGAGAAAGTGTTCGTATCTTGAAGGGAGGGAGAGATCGTCGAAAGGTCAGCTCGCTCGGTCCTCTGGAGATTCAGAGAAACTTCTTCCAGCAGGACGGGAGGACTCACCTAGCTGTCAAGTACCACTTCCAAGGTTCCAGAGCTGGATCGTTCGAGATGACTCCCGACCCATCCTCTTCAGAAGCGATTCCTCCAACGACCGAGCTCACGACCTCCTCTCCCTTCCCTCCTCCTTTGCCTCTGAGCTTTGAGGACGAGGACGAGGACGAAGGCTTGAGCTCTTGAGGTTTCAGGGTCTCTCCGTCGAACCAGTCCATCGGCCGAGTATAGGAAAGAGGCGGAGGAGGAGGAGCTTTGGCGAAGAGACGTCTCGAGGAGGAGGACGAGCTGGCCACGGAGGAAGGAGATTTGGGGACGTCTGTTGGCGAAGGGGGACCGGACGAGATTCGAGACTTGGAGGAGAAGAGTTTGGAGAGGATAGGCATCGTGGTTCAGAGAAAAGGGAGAGGAGAAGAGCAAGAGTCAGTAGGGAAAGCGGGAGCGTCGACGGTGGTGCAGTGGTGAGTCGGGGGAAGGAAGCAGCTCGCGAGCTCGGAGGGCTGAAGGAGAGATGATCGAGTGCTGAACAAATCGAGCGATACGCATCTTTGAGGCGATTTTGAAGCCCAAGCACAGCACTAGTGCATCCTGGATTGACTCAAGCCGAAAAAAAATGAAACGGATCTCGAGGAACGTGCTGAAACGAGCTCGGACGAGCTCGACACGACGCGTCGTTCACAGAGTTCCTTCCTTTCCTCCGAGAGCGGTCAAACTTCCTCGCCCGCTCGGACTTTGAAAAATATCCTTTGATGTCCCATGCGTCCTCAACGTACGATCTTTTATGAACTAAATATGCACGCTCTGATGCTAAAACTGCGGGCCTTGCAAGACATCGTTCGACTTTGGGCTCCTCGCTCTCCTCCTTCTCCTCCTGCTCTTTCTTTCCCTTTCACCCTTAACCCTCTCTCCTCGTCCTCTCCACGCCCCTCCCTTCCCTCTCTACCCTCTCCAACTCCTCTCCTTTCCAACCATGACTGCTTCTCTCGAGCGACCTCAAGATGTCGGAATCCTTGGAATCGAGGTGAGCTTCACCTTTCTCGTCCTTCCTTGAGCTCTCGAGCGACCCCTACTCCTTCTTCCTGCACCTTCCTAGCTCTTGGTTTCTTTCTCCAAGCTGACTTCTTGCCTATCGATGTTCCTATCCCGCAGATCTACTTCCCCAAGAGGGTGAGATCTCTTTCTTTTTCTCGTATCTCTCAAATGCAGCTCTCGCGAAGCTGACTTCGTTCTTTCTCCTCCTCCTCCTCCTCCTCCCCTCCACAGGCCATCTCTCACAAGGACCTCGAGGTCTTCGATGGCGTTGCCGCTGGACGATACACCATCGGACTTGGAAACGACTTCATGGCCTTCACTGATGATCGTGAAGATATCAACTCCTTCGCTTTGAACGGTGAGTTGAGCTCGAAGGCTGTCTTTTTTGAAGGAGGGAGCGAGCGTTCAATTGTTGGGGCAGCGAGGGGATCGCGTCGTTTTCTGGCTCCCTCTCATGTTTTACGACATCAGAGTACGAGTCAGAGGTGGCGAGGATGTCTAGGATGGACGATCTTGCAGTTTCAGCTTTTCAAAGCTCGGTGTTTCTGTAGTTCGAGAGGCTGAAAGTTCAAGCTGATTTCACCTCCTTCCTTCCCTCCTCTTTCCTCTCAAATCAGCTGTCGCCGGTCTCCTCAAGAAGTACAACGTCGATCCCAAGTCTATCGGTCGACTTGATGTCGGAACCGAGACCATCATCGACAAGTCCAAGTCGGTCAAGAGTGTTCTCATGGATCTCTTCGAGTCGCACGGAAACACCGACATCGAGGGAATCGACTCCAAGAACGCTTGCTACGGTGGAACCGCTGCCCTTTTCAACGCCATCAACTGGGTTCAGAGTGAGAGTTGGGATGGAAGGAACGCCATCGTTCTTACCGGAGATATTGCTGTCTACTCGGAGGGTCCTGCTCGACCTGCTGGAGGAGCTGGAGCTTGTGCCATCCTCATTGGACCCAACGCTCCCATCGTCTTCGAGCGTGAGCTTTACAATTCCTTTGAAGCTCGCCCTCACTCGAGAAGACGATTGCTGACCTCTTCTTATCGCTTTCAGCCGTCCACGGAACCTTCATGACCAACGCTTGGGACTTCTACAAGCCCAACCTCTCGTCCGAATACGTTCGTCCTCTCCTTCCCTCTTTCGAGCTCTGGTTCGAGCTGCTAGATATCTCTCACTTCAACTGACGCCTTCCTCATCGCTCTTCTTCTACTCCTACAGCCTATCGTCGATGGACCTCTTTCGGTCACCTCCTACGTCCACGCTGTCGACAAGGCCTACGAGTCTTACCGAAACAAGTACGAGAAGAAGTACGGAGCTTCCAAGGTCAACGGAGTCAACGGGACCAACGGAACCAATGGAACCAACGGATCCTCATCTCAATCTCACGGAATCACTGCTGCCTCGTTCGACTACGTTCTTTTCCACTCGTGAGCTCACTTTCTTCGGCTGAACGCGTCTCTCGAGCTTCCCCCTTCCTCCTTTGAGCTTGCACGAAGCTGACTCCTCTTTCACGCGTCTTTCCTTCTTCTCTCAGTCCTTACGGAAAGCAGGTCCAGAAGGGACACGCTCGAATGGTGAGTTGGGAAGGATTTCTCGAGATGGAGGTCGAGAAAACACGGGGTTGACCTTTCTCCTTCTCTCTTTCCTCTCCAGCTCTACAACGACTTCCGAAACCACCCCACCGACCCTATGTTCGAGGGAGTGCCCGTCGAGTTCGCTACTATGGACCTCAAGGCTTCTCTTTCCGACAAGAACGTCGAGAAGGCCATGATTGCTGCTTCGAAGGTCAGTCTGAACTCGACCTCACGACTTCTTTCAACTTCGCTGACCTTCGACTTTCTCCTTACCAGGGATCCTACAAGTCCGCCGTCGAGCCTACCACCGCCTGTGTCAAGCGACTCGGTAACCTTTACACCGCGTCCCTCTACGGATCGCTCGTCTCCCTCCTTGCTTCCACCAAACCTGAGTCTCTCGTGAGTCGACCCTTCCGCCCTCTCCCTCTTCTCTCAGATCTGACCCTCGCTTTTTCACTCGTTTCCTTATCAGGTCAACAAGCGTTTGCTCTTCTACTCGTACGGAAGTGGTGCTGCTGCCTCGGTCTTCGCTATGAAGGTCAAGTCTGCTCCTACTGAGATGGCCGAGAAGCTGCAGTTCACCGAGAGGCTCGACGCCATGAACATTGTTCCTTGCGAGGAGTTCGTCCAGTGCCTGAACGTGAGTCCTATCTCTCCTCTCTCATCTTCAGCTTGCGCTCGAGTTTTTGACTTCCCTCTTCCTTTCTCGTTCGTCGTCGCAGCTTCGGGAGCAGAACCACAACTCCTCGTCGTACACTCCCGTTGGATCGCTGGATAACCTTTGGGACGGAGCTTACTACCTTGCTGAGGTCGATTCTATGTTCAGGCGTCGTTACGAGACCAAGGCTTAATTTATCTAGTTAGCTGGAGGAAGACGAGTTCTGGATCTTTGTTTTTTTTCGTGGTTGACTTTATCCGTTGGTAAATCTTATAGAGGATCTGGCTACATTATACCCATGTCTTGCATATATTCCGGTCCCCAAAGCCAGTCGAAGAGCGAGAAAAGTAGAAGAGAAGACTCATGAAAAACAACGAGAGAAAGGGAGGAGAGCGACGAGCTCGTTTCTCCTCCAAAACGCCCACGAGCTCAACTTCTCACACACCGTCCTTCCTCTTCCCTTTTCTCCCTCGCTTCACCGTCTCTCTCAGCCTTCCAAATACCCTCAAGGAACCCTTTCCAAAGACCCACCAAGCCCTAAGCGTGTTTCTACCCTCCTCCCCTTCCCACCGCGACAGCTCCTCCCACCCCCCTCGAGAATGGTCTCGCCCTCCACTGCAGGCCCTCAGAAGGTCACTATCTCTTCTGGAGAAGTCGTGAGCGTTAATGGTAAGTTATCCGGTCATACTGGACGCTCTGCTGGTCTTGAATCGATCTGACTGACGGTGGATTTCTTTGAACGAGCAGAAACCGTCTACGTCGCACCGAGCTGGGGAGGTCAGCCTTTCGGAATCGCCAGAGTGATAGAATTCCTCCCAGTTCCCAGAAACGCCAAGGGAGGATTGGATCATTCTCGTGCAGAGGTTAAACTAGCTGGCTACTACAGGTTCGTACTGACTTCAGGGGATGCGAGGCGAAAAACGACCAAGCTGACCGCGAGCCGTCCCTTCCTTCTGTCGCTCCTCCTCTCAGACCAGAGTGAGTTGATCTACTAGACGTTCTGGTTCTTCGAGGACTGGAAGCTGATACAATTCTTACCACTTTCCATCAACTCTCGTAGAGATGTGGGTCCTATAGCAACCTACAGCGACGATCCCCCCTCCGTCCCCCCTCGAGATCGTTAAGCTCGACCTCACACCTCCTCCCTCCTTCCCTTTGTTTCTCCGTCAGATCACCTCGAGAGCCTTCACAGATCGCAGAGTCCTTTTTGCAGCCATCAACTCTTCTGTCAGACTCGTTTCAGACATCAGAGGAAAATGCTACGGTGAGAATCGTCGACTCTTCTCCCAAACCCCCCTCTCCCTTCTCACTGCGCCACTCGCTCGTCCTTCCCTTCTTCCCTTCTCCCTCCCGCTCACTTCGCCTCTCCTCTTGCTTTTCAATCCAGTTCGTCACAAGGATCAGATCGAGGATCTCACCAAGTGGAAGCAGAAGCCGGATCATTTCTTCTACAACAAGTTCTTCGACCCTTACATCAAGAGAGAGTTGGAGGTCGTCTCTGTGTCGCTCATTCGAAACCGTGAGTTTCTTCCTTTTCGCTATACCTCGAGGGAGCTGCTCCGAACTGACCTTCATAATTTCCCCACTTCAGTCCCCACCAAGGTTCTCGAAACCCTCAAGACTCGTTACCAGTACATCATCGCCGAAAGGGAAGCAGCAGCCGAGTTGACGGACACCTACCAGACCTGTTCCGTCTGTAACGACTGGTCGTCCTCTCTCACAGCAGTCAGATGCGAGTGAGTAGATATCCGACCTATTTCAACCTTCTCGATCGAGGGAAGATCTGACCTTTCCTCGTTCCTTTCTCTCAGCTCGTGCCACAAGGGTTTCCACATGCATTGCCTTTCTCCTCCTCTCCTCACCAAACCTGCTAAGGGATACAGGTCAGTTTCAGCTCTTCCCTTGTTACTCGCTTGTACTGACTCGACCTCGTCCTGCTTCCTCGAAACAGCTGGGCTTGTGCTCCTTGCGCTCGAAAGCACGACCGAGACGTCAACTCTCACGCCGCCACGGCGCCTCAAAAGGTCAAAGTTCCCACGATTCCGACAGTCAAGTACGACAAGGAGAGGGATGAGAAGGGAACGATAACTACCTACAAAGGGTGGCCGTACAGATACTTCGGGTGAGTCTCATCTTTTGAGCTCGAACTTCGAAGGAGAACAAAGGACTGATGAACAATTCCTCCCTTTTTCCTCAGAATTCACACGGTCGCCGAAGACACCCTCGGTTCGTTCAGACTCTTCTTTTCGTTCACAGCTCTCGCTGACGCGCTATCTACTCTCACAGATCCGGATTACCCGATCTTCCCTCGCTCAGCTTCTCGGATAGGAAAGAACTTCCAGTGCGTCGTCGAGGAGGAGCTCGACGAGTCTCACGATCTCGTTCCCAAGTCGTCAACAGGTCAGTCGCTCCTGAAACCCGCTCAAACCTTCTTCCACTTGTTCTTACTCTCTTCTCTTCGATTCAGTTCACTCGTCGGAACTTCCAGAACGAGGTGGAGACAGCACTCTTCGTCTTCTCAGTCGTCCGGTCGATGGACGTGTGTCCTCTCCTCCTTTCTTTCCTCTCTCGAGCTCGATCCATTCGAGAAGGCTGACCTTGCTTGTTCTTTCTGCTCTTCAAGTCGAGGATTACATGAACGCCGTCAAGGCTCTCAAGCTTCCCATCCCTACTCACAACCTCGGGGTCATCAATCGAGCCGTCGAACTTTACACTCGTCTTCCTCGTGCGAAAGCTCTCGAGCAGATGAAACGTTCAACATCAGCTGAACTCGAAGTCGTCACTGTAAGCTTTGACTTCCCTCTTCCCCTCTTCTCTGCAGCTTCTCTCTCTAATCTTCTCTCGACGCGTTCGTTTCGCTCTCCCAGTTCACTCCCTCCGAAGTCGACAAGATGGCCGTCTGCGCTGAGGAACGAGGAGGTCTCGACACCCATCTCGCTAGCAAAGCCGACGGACGAACTCCAGCAGAGAACTCTCGATACTACCGAGTCTGGAGGGAGGAACAGCTCAAGCTCATGTTCGAAGGGATGCCCAAACTCTCGTCGTCTCGCTCAACCGCCATCGGACCTGCTCCTCCTTCTCCCCTCGCTTCATCGACGCTCGAAGCCGACTCCGTCCACAACCCAGCTATCGACAAAGGGGCGAAACTCGTCTGCGATGCCTGTGCGACCAGGACGTCGAAGCGGTGGTGGAAGATCCCTCGTTCGGTCGGGACGGGATTCTGGTGCGAGCAGGACGGTCAGACCTACCTCAAGTACGCCTACGTTCCTCGTCAGGACTCGGCAAGGATGGCTGCTGCTATTGCTGCTGCAGGAGAGAAGAGGGAGGGAACTCCTTTGGGAGCTCCATCTAAGCGTCAGAAGGTGAGTTCGATTCGACGCGTCGAGAACTCGAAGGAACGTTTCTGACGCGTCCCTTGCTCTCTTTCTCAGGTTGCTGCTTCGTCTACCACCGCTGCTTCTACCTCCACCAACTCATCTACCGTCAGAGCTACCCCATGCTCGTGCTGCAACCACTCTCAGCCCGCCGACACCATGATCATCTGTTCGAACTGCACGATTCGGGTTCACACCGGTGAGCTCGTTTTCGACCTCTCTTCGCTCTTGTCTTCCCGTGTACTCACCATTCTCCTTCTCTTCGCTTCTCAGGATGTGCTGGAATCCCTCCCGAGTCAAGATCGAATCCGTATCGCTGCGATCAGTGTGCGAATCTGGAGACTCTCGAGAATCGACTGGTGAGCTTCCCGCTCCCGTTCAGTCCAGACTCTTCCTCGTTTCTCTCGCTGATCCTCTCTTTCTTCCCTTCCAGGATCCTCACTGCATCTTCTGTCCTCCCGGAAAGCCTCCCAATCCTCTCAACAAGTCTCACAAGAAGTCCCTCTACCCCGACGAACCCAACTACCTCCAAACCCTCAAACCAACCGCCGGAGCGGGAAACTGGGCTCACGTCCTCTGCTCGGTCTTCGTTCCTGGAGTACGCTTCACCGACAGCTCAGTCTACGCCAAGGTCGAAGGAATTCACCTTGTTGAGAAGGAGGCTTGGGAAGGAGTGAGTCGACGCGTCTTCGATCGTCTCGTCTCGACGCGTCGAGTTTTGCTGACTTCGTTCGTCTTTCGTCCTTCCTCAGATATGCTCGATCTGTTCGAAACAAGGAGGAGCCGTCATCAAGTGCAACGACTGCCCGAAGGTGTTCCACGTCGCTTGTGGGATGTCGAAGGGATACAGGTTCGGATTCGAGATCTCCCTCGTAAGTCAACCCTCTCCCTCCCTCTTCTTGCCCGCTCTTTCGTTGAGCTGACCGTCCTCTTTCCTCCTATCCCAGGTCAAGTCAAGTCGGAAGGACATCATCGTCGCTCAGTTCAAGGAGGAGTCGGGTCAGATGCGAGCCGCTGCGTTCTGCAACGAGCACGACCTCAAGGATCGAGTCATCTACGCTCCTCAGCACCTCGACAGGAACCTCGGACAGGTGCGTCTTCTTTCCCCTTCTTATGTCAACCTCCAACTTTGACTGACTCTGATCGTTTCCTTTCACTCAGACCGCTCTTCAAGTCTACGCCTCTCTCTACAAACAAGCTCCCCAAACCGAATCGTTCCCTCTCCTCCAGAAAGCCGAAGTGCTCGACTTTTTGCTCCAGAGGAAGGAGGCCGAGGAGAACGCCAAGGTCAAGGAGCTCGTGGACGAGAAACCCAGGTTCTGCTCGATCTGTAAGGCGACGTTCACAGTGAGTTTCAGTCTCGTTTCGCTCCTCCGTCCTCTTCTCTCGAAACTCACGCCCGCCGTCTCTCTTCTCCTGTTTTCGTTCCCTCTTTTCCAGCCCATGTGGGCTTACCGTGCTATCGACGTATGGGAGTGCTGGAGGTGCCATGTAGACGATAGTCGTAAAAAATGATATCGTTTCAGTTTGTTCGAGAGAAGAAGAGCCCGCCGTCGATTTCCTCCCTTTCCTCGTCTTGTGTTCGTCGTTTAGTCTAGCTCGAAGTAAGTAGTAGTCTAGTTATAGAACGCTTCTTTTGGTTGGAACCCGTCGGTAGAACAGAATGTAAGCGTTCTTGGACTGGGAAGGGAGGGGAAGGGAGGAAGATGAGCGTCAGCGAGGAGAGAGAAGAGAGAAGGGAGAGGGAGAGAGAAGGAAAGACTCACGACCAAGTCCTTCTCGTCGGCCTCGCTGACGGTGCGATCGTCGCAGTACTTCCAGTGTCGTTGAGAGCCCTTCACAAAGGCGGTGTCTGCAGGAGGCGAAGAAGAAAAAAGCGTGAGCTCGAGAGAGGCGAAAGGAGAGAAGAGCGGGACGAGAAGAACTCACAGTGACCTCCGCTGAGGCTTCCAGAGTGGTTGGAGACGGCATCTATACGAAACGAGACGAAGAAGAGTCAGTTCAACTTCAGAGGAAGTCCAGTTGAGTCAACGAGAAGACTCACAAAGCTCATAAACGAAAGGACCCGTCTGATCCCTCGGATCGTCCCGACTCTTCGAGCTCGACGCGTAAGAATCCGGTCCAGACGAAACGAGAGGCGGTGGGAGGTATTTCGTGAGGTCGAGGGATCGGACAGGGAACTCTGTAGAAGCCGAAAAAGGGTCGAAAGTCAATACAAGAAAGGAACGAGGAGGAGGAGGAGAAGAAGAAATACGAACCAACGAGCGTCTCCGCTTTGTCCCAGAAGACTCCGTTCTTCGACGAGAACCTCTTGAGGTGAATGAGGAGGACAGGTGGTAGCCGAGAAAGACTGAGGGATTTGCTGGCCGTACGAGCCTTCTTGCATTTCGGGCAGTTCCTGTGAAGAAAGAAAGGAGGGGAGACGCGTCTGGTCAGCTCCTTGTTCGTTTGTTCGTTCGTCTGTCTCCCTCCACTCTCCCGACGGCATCATGTCTGCTGATGGACTCAATCTACTCACCAAGCGTTATCCTTCTCCATGATCTCCTCCTTCACAAACCCATCCAGACAGTGCTCCAACGAAACCTTGTGCTTCAGCCTCCCCGTCGGCACGGGAAGCGAGAGGTACATAAACGTGTCGTAGCTGATCGAGTGCGAGTGGCAGGTTTGGCATTCGACCTTGGAGCGGTACTGCCCTTGGAACCAGTCGACGACGAGACTGTCGTTTCGAGTTTGGTAGGCTTTCCACTCCTTTTCGGAGGCGATCTGGGGAGGGAGGGTGTTGAGTTCTGCTTCTCGTTCGGGGGTCATGGCGTGGGCGGGAGGACGGATCTGGACTCGGTTGAGATCTGAGAAATAAAGAGAAGGGAGGGAGAAGGTTTGGTGAGCAAAGAAGGGAGGAAGAGATGAAGGGAGAGGAAGAGCGGGAAGAGACGAACCCTCGTGAAGACCGTCGAGGAGGAAAGCAAGGAATTCCTGGGAGTCGTGTTGCTCGTTTCCGTCCTGATGATGAACAAGCATGCGAAGAGATCATCAGTCGACTGAACGAGGAACGAAGAGGAAAGACGAAGAAAAAAACTCACGAAAGCGGGAGCGAACTTCACAATCGATTTCTGTTCGAGCGAACGCGAAACGTAAATCTCAGGTCAGTTCCTGCCGAACGTGGAAGAAAAGGAGCTATGAACTCACCCTGAACGACAAAGGCTGAATGAAATGGTACTCCTGCTGCCAGAGAGCGGAAACCAAGCTCGAGTAAGCGCTGGCGAGGTTTCCTCTCGTTCCGAGCGGGTTCGTCATGTTGACCGAGCGTTTCCAGCGACCGTCTGGAGAAGCGAGAACAAATCGATAAGGGGTGGTCATCAGTAAGAGCCGAAGGAAAGAAAGGAGAAGGAGAAGGAAGAGGCGGACGAGAGGGCTGACCTCTGAAGAACGTCGTGAAAGGAGCAGTAGCACTCAAGCACTGCAGCGTCGAGTTCTGGTAGCACGTGCTGTTGAAAAAAAGTCGAAGTACGAAATGAAGGAGAGATGATCAGCTCCCGCTCGCAATCGTCCTCGAATCGATAAGAGAACCCCGAGCGACGCGTCTCAAAAACTCACTTCCCCAGATTCTTCAACCCAGAAATCCCAACGACCTCATCCCCCCAGTACTTGATCTCATCCCCCTTGTCCCCACCACTCGGTCCTCCCTCCCTACTCAACCCACTCGCACTTCTCACCAGCGTACTCCTACTGCTCGCATGCCTCTCGAGCGTCGGCGTCGCAGCCTGTTCAGGCATCTTAGGTGCGACGTCCTCGTGCTCCTTCGACAGGGTTGGGTAGGAGATGGAAGCTCGAGAGGTGTGACCGGAGGGAGGTTGGTAGCCTGAGTAGGATTGGGAGGCTTGGTCGGCGTAGTCTGAGCGACGACGGGAGAGAGGGGAGAAGGCGATCGAGGCTGCTGGAGGGGAGGTGAGGGTTGGTCCGCCGAAGTTGTTTGGGGAGGAGGAAGTGCTGAGGCTGGATGGGTAGCGTGAGGAAGAAGACGAAGCTGCTGGCTGAGGAGCGGCTGGGTAGGAGAAAGAGGTCGAGACGGGAGGTGGACTGGTGACGCCGTGAGGAATCGTGCTCTGTTCGGAGGAAGATCGAAATGACGCCGTCAGCGTGAGGTCTGGAGAAGAAAGAGTCGAGAGAGCTTTTCATCTCACCAATGAAGGAATACTCGAGCGTGAGACTCCGTTGCCTCGACCCATCCGCTTCTCCACGTCCGAGCCAGAATCGAAAGACGACGAGGCCATGAACCCATCAGCGGGCATCCGAGCACTCCTGAGTAGTAAGAAAGGCAGAAGAAGTCCTCAAGTCAGTTGCTTGTCTTGTTCCTTCAGACTGCGATTCTCAGCAGCAGAATCAAAGCTCACCTCGGCAGCCCTCCTGCTCCGTCTCCGCCTCCCGCTCCCATCAACGGACTTCCTCCTGCCCCTGGAGGTCTCTTCATCTCCGCAACGAACGCATCGAACCCTCCCAGCATGACTACCGGAGCTCTCTTCAACGTCGCCGACGTAAACTCCCTCTCGTAGATGATCGAAACGAGCGTGTTGACGGCTGTCGCTGTTGGAGAGGTAGGGCTCGAGGAGTAGTCGTAAACAACGACGAGATCGTAGGTTGCCCGAGCGGAGAAGAGCGATTGTGAGGGTGGAGGGAGAATGGTGAGAAGTTTGGCGGAGTTGAGACTGAGATCGTAGAGGAAAGAAGGCAGAAAGTGAGGTCAGATCTCGAGAAGAAGCGACTTCGAGAACGCGTCTTGCGAGCTCACCCATAATCCGACAGCCATTCAGGATCAACCCTAACCACATCCAGCACCTCTCCAGATCCTGATCTAGGACAGATCGTCCCAACATGACCCTTCCCAAACGCGTCCTCCCTCCTCACGTCCAAGAAGAGAAGCTTCACACCCGCGTCGATGTACCTCCTCAGCACCGAAGGAAAGATCGTGTTCGACAACGGGAAATCGATCTTGGGCTTTGGGAGAGTCCGAGGTCCACTTCCGTTGGAAGCGACGGACCCTCCCGAGAGTTGAGTGGGTAGGAAGGTGTTCGAGGGAGGGAGGTTGGGAGAGAAACCGTTGCCGTTGTTGAGGGAGGCGAGATTGGGAGAGGACGCTGAGTTCTGTTGGGTGAACATCGCTTTGTGGACGGGTGGAGAAGGGTGCTGGTGATGTTGAGAGAGACCGTTGGGAGGTGGGAGAGCCTGGCCGTTGGTGGGAGTCGAGGTGCTGTTGAAGGAGGAGGCGGAGGAACCGGTCTTTTGGAAGTCGATTCCTGGAGCTGCTGGAGGAGGAGGAAGGGAGGAAGTCGAAGGTGAAGGTGAAGGTAGGGGTGATCCTGGGACGTTGGAAGGTACTGTGGGAAGGAGGTTGGCGAATCGATCTTCGAACGAGCTCACAGCGGTGGGAGTCGTTGTCGACGGAGAGAGAGGAGGAAGAGGTTGGGACTCGAACTCTGTCAACGATGGGAAGTGATTGCTGAAAGATCGATCCTGTTCCTCCTGATCTTCTGCTCCTTCGTCTATGGAAGATGGGATCGGAGGTGGTGGTGGTTTCGAGGTGGCCATCTTGGACGTGGAGAGGGCAGCTGGCTTTGAGGAGATGGGAGGAGGCGAGTAGAGTCGCGGAGGAGGAAGGGAGGCTGAATGACCGTGGGAGATGAAAGGTGCCGGTGGTGAGGGTTGATAGACAGCTGCAGGTGGAGCCTGTTGAGGTTTGAAGGGTGTTGGAATGGGCGAGACGAGTGGTGGGGAGATCTCGGAGGAGGTCGAGTTTAAGGGACGAGTATTCGTTGTTGGTGAAGAAGGAGGAAGAGGATCCTGGGGTTGAGCGAGCGACCGAAGCGAGGACGATGAGGAAGAGGAGGAAGTCTTGGCCATCCCTTGAGACGAGGAAGGTGCTGGTGGGAGGTAGGAGGTAGGAGGAGGAGGAGATATGGGTCGAGGAGGAGGAGGAGGAGGCATCGAGACGGTCGGCGTCTTGCTCATCCGCTTGATCGAAGCTCCAGTATCCATTCCAGCTCCTTTGAGAGCAGCCATTCGTTCCTTGATGGACATGGGAGGAGGTGGAGCGTCTTCTGATGATGGAGACGCAGGTCTGAAGAGAGGGAAGAAGGTGAGTTGGGAAGGAAGCGAAGAGGAGAAGGGAGGAGAAGGAGGTGAGCTTGAACGAACGTTGAGCTCGACGAAGGTCCGTTCGCTACACCTCGAGTCTTGTCTCTCTCGGTGAGAACCTGTTCCACTTGCTTCATCCTAGCTTTGAAGGGTTCTCCAGTCTGAGAAGGAGCGAAGGAAAGCGATGGTTTGAACGTCAGCTCTCGATGGGCACAGCTGGAAGTGAAGGAGGGGAGTCGAGGTGGTGACGAGCTCACGGCTGTGGCGAGATACGAGTTGAGCAGAGGCTTGACGTCGGGTTTCGCTCGATCAGGATGATCGGAGGAGAGGAAGAGAGCGATGCTAGGGCAGAAAATAGCGAGGAAAGTGAGTGTGAGCTTCAGAAACGGAGGGAAGGAAGGGAGATGGGCTCTCGGATAACTCGGTCCACTCTCGTCTCTTCTCTCTCGTTCGACTGGGACTCACTTTGCTGCTTTCCTGAGATAAACGTAGGCTGACTCGTAGTCTCCTTGATCTTGATGTTGAGCTGCTTGAGCGATGAGGTTTTGACCCGAGCCTGACCAGGACTTCAAGGAAGTCTTCTTGTTGGATCCTTTGGGCTCGTCCTCGAGTTTCGCCAGGTGTTTGAGCTCAGCTAGAGATTTCCCACGAAGATGATCAGACGAAGGTGAGGCCATAGAAGGGAGAAGAGAGCGAGGAAGGGGGGGGGGGGGGAGGGGTGAACGGTCGTGTTTCTCTAAGGTTGTCGTCGTTTGGGAGGAAGGAGCGCTGCGAAGGAGGAGGCCGAAAGAGAGAGAGGTCGACGTCTCCTCCCTCTCCTCGCTTTTGCTCTTAACCGTCGACCATCGAAAATCAGCAAGGAGGATGAATTCTACTCTTCTCAACTCGACTCTCGAGGCTACAGCTCCTCCTTTTCAAGCCGTCTTCGATTTCCTCTCCCTCTCCCTCGCTTTCGCAGAGAACACTTTCTGGTCGTGAGTCCCTCCCCTCCCTCCCTGCCTTCTCCCTCTTCCTTCTCTTCCTCTGGCTCACATCTGGCCTGTTTTCTTGATTCTACAGGGTCCCTGGATCTGCTATTCTCGTCCGATATGTCAAGAATTCTCACCAGAACGATCCCTACCGAACTCTGCTCGAACTCGCCCTAGGGCTGTTCGCTCTCTTCACCATCCTCTCGAGGAGGACTCGAACAGATCGAAGCGCAAAGAACTTCGTAGACCTCTCAGAGAAGGTGAGCACGCTCCTCCTCTCCACGATCTTCCTATACTCGTAGCATTCCTCTTTTTACTTCAGCAGCTCTTTCGTTCACCGAGCGACGAACGGACCTCGTCCTCCCTCCTCCTCCCCAGCTCAAGCTGACTCTTCCTCTTCTCTCTTTTCTATTCTCTCCAGGAAATCGACGAGCTCGTCGCCGACTGGACTCCCGATCCTCTCGTCGCTTCCGTCCCCGAATCCTCCGTCGACAACCAACTCCTCTCCTCCCTCCCCATCATCCTTGGACCCGTCGGTCCTCGAGTCAAGCTCGCTTCCAACCCAAACAAGACGGTCATCAACCTCGCTTCCTACAACTTCACCGGTTTGGCAGAGAACGAAAAGATGAAGGAGACCGCTTTGGAGACGTTGAAGGTCTATGGAGTAGGGACTTGTGGTCCTCCTGGGTTCTACGGGACGATTGGTGAGCTTTCACGTCTCCTTCCTCCCTTCTCCTTCCGACCCCTTCTTCCTTTCCTCTCCCTTCCCTCGACACGTCGCTAAATTGTTCCCTTCGTTATTTCGCAAGACGTCCACCGAGCTCTCGAAGCCAACATCTCCGCCTTCCTCCAAACCCCTTCCACCATCATCTACGCGCAAGATTTCTCGACGATCTCCTCTGTCATCCCTTCCTTCGCCAAACGAGGGGACATCATCGTCGCCGACCGCTTGTGCAACTTTGCTATCCAGAAGGGCTTGCAGATCTCGAGGTCGACGATCAAGTGGTACGATCATGGGGATATGAGCTCGTTGGAGGCGGCGTTGGAGAGCGTGACGAGGGAGGCGAAGAGGAAGGGTGGGAAGTTGACGAGGAGGTTTATTGTGACAGAAGGGATGTTTGAGAATGATGGGTTCATTAGTGATTTGGAGAAACTGGTGAGTGCCTCGCTTGTTTTGTATATTGTAGGTGGGTGGGGAGGGCAGGTGAGAAGGGGGTAGAGGGAGAAAAAAGAACGAACGAGGGCTGACACGCGCGTTCGCTTCTTTCGCTTTTCGTTTTCTAGGTCGAGCTCAAAAGAAAGTACAAGTTCCGACTCATCCTAGACGAGAGCATGTCTTTTGGAGTTATCGGAGCCACTGGACGAGGGTTGACTGAGTTCTCGGGTGTACCTGTGAGTTGAGCTTCCTTCGCTTCCCTCCGCTCTCTCTCTCTTCGTCTCGATGTCGTACGTCTGCAAGTCGAGCTTCTCGCTGACTCTCTTGTCCCCTCTCTCATTGTTTTTCCTCCAATTTTGCCTGCGTATCTTCGAAACTCCTTTCGCCGCCTTGGTCTCCTCGCCTCCTCTTCCTTCGTTCTTCTCGACTCGATCCGAAACTTGTCAGGCTACGGAGGTCGACATGCTCGTCGGATCTATGGCTCGAGGACTCAACGCTGGAGGAGGATTCTGTAGTGGAAGTTTGGTCGTTACAGAGCATCAGGTAAGCTCTCCCTCTCCTCTCAGACGCGTTCTCGAGTCGTCTCTCCTCGACTCTCCTCTCCCTCCTTCGACACTCCATCCCACACCACTTTCCGGCCGACACTTCTCTTCTCAACGCACAAACTGACCCCCATCCCCTCCTTTTTTCCCTCTTCTCTCAGCGTATCAACTCAGCAACCTTCGTCTTCTCCGCCGCCCTCCCAGCCATGCTCGCCACCACCGCCTCCGCAGGAATGTACCTCCTCTCCAGCACCCCCAGCATCTTCGCCGCTCTCCAAGAGAACACCAAGGTCGCTCGTTCCATCCTCGACAAGCTCGACCACCTCATCCACATCCCTTCCGATCCTCTCTCCCCCTTGATCCACATCCAACTCGCCAACCCTCCCTTCCCCGATCCCGTCGACCAGCAAGGCATCCTCGCTCAGGAACGCTTGCTTCAGGACGTCGTGGAGGAGTGCTTGTCGACGAGTGGAGTGATGATTACGAGGGCGAGGAGGTTGAGAGGTCAGGAGACTTTCGAGGCGAGGCCGAGCATCAAGATCGCATTGACGAGCGGGTTGACGAAGAAGGAGGTGGAGAAGGCAGTACAGGGGGTGAAGTCGGCGTTGGTGAAGGTGTTGGGAGGAAGCGTGAAGAAGAGATGATGGTGGAGGGAGTAGAGGGAGGAAAGGGGAAAGGGGAAAGGGAGATCTGCGATCTGGGTTCTCGTCGTCGTCTGTTTGCTTTTGGTTTCGTCGAGTGCTAGACTAGCGCTTGCTCGGAGGTGTCTTTTCTTCTCCTTCGTTTACTCTACCTACTACTGCGCTCTACACTACTTAATGCAGGACTGTCGTTTCGGACTTTTGAAAGAGAGAAGGAAGGAAGAGCGAGAGAGAGGGACCACAGGTCGCTCGATCGACGCGTCTCCGCCGCGCTCGTCGTTGGAATCTGGATTGAGAGAGACGCACTTCGGATGGGATGTGGTTGGAGGGAAGGAAAGCTCGGACGAACAAACCTCTTTGACCTTTTTTCGTCACTCCAGACCAGATCGAAATGTTCTTCGTGAGCACCCACTTTCCCGCTCGTCAACCTCTCCTTTCCCTTCTCTTTCAGCACCTATTCCTCGTCAAACTCTTCGTCGCGTTGAGCTTCCTTCAGAATGCGACCAAGGCACGACCGAGGAACCATCGAGGTCGAGGAGAAGAGGCGAAGGCTTGCGAGGACTGAAAGTTATTCCGAACAACATCTGATCACAGCTTCCGTTTGATCTCCACTCGTTTGACAGTCTAGAATGAAGAAACGGAGGAAGAAACGGGAAGTGGGAGAGGAGGGGAAGTCAGTGAACGAACGAACGAACGAAGACGAAGAACGACGCGTCGAACGAGAACGAGAGTTCGGAGGCGAACTCACCTGAAGGATATCTCCCTCCGCCAGATCCGTGAACCCGTGGATGTTCATACCACACTCTGTTCCCTTTCCAACTTCTGTGACATCGGCCTTGACCCTCTTGAGGGTATCGATCGTTCCTGAACGAAAACGAAAAGCGAAAGCAGAAAACGCGTCGAAAAGGTCAGCGCCGTCGGTTTCCACGTTTTGGAGCCACCTTCCTCCCCGCCTCGGCGAACGAGTAACCAGAACTCACCCATGTAGATCTCCTCCTCGTTCCTCATCACTCGAACGGAATCCTTCTTGTCAACCGTTCCGTTGAAGACTCTGCATCCAGCGACCTTGAGGTTCTTCTTCCCTGGGACGGAGATCTCGAAGATCGCCTGAACCGTCGCCTCTCCGACGACCTGGAACTCGATGATGGGAGGAAGAAGATCCTCGGTTCGGCTGATGACCTGTTCGACGAGTCGGTAGATGACCTTTTCGAGGAGGATGGGGACCTTGGAACCAGCGGCGGCACCGACGACTTGACGATCTGCTTTGACGGAGAATCCGATGATGGTGGCTGGTGAGGAACGAAGAGAAAAGAGGCAGGGGAAAGGGGAAGAAGTCAGAGCGTGTAAATTTCAAAGGGAAGGACGAGAAAAGCCAAAGGAGGACGAGACGAAGAAAGAAGAGCTCACCTCCAGCCGCCTCAGCGAAGTCAACATCACTCTTGGACACGTCTCCAACTCCCGACCCGACAATCACCACCTTCGCCTCCTCGTTCCCAATCGTCTTCAGCGTCTGCACCACAGCCTCCACCGACCCACTCACATCCCCTTTCACAAACAGCCTCAGCTCCTTCGTCTTCTCGTCGTCCTCGTCCTCCCCTTCCTCCTTCGGCGCGTTCCAAGGCTTCCACTCCTTCGGCTCCAACCTGATTCCGTTCATACGCGCAATCCGCCTGAGTTTCTTCTCCTCCTTGGCCCCGTTGACGTCCTCCAGATGAGCCTCGGCAGCGAGTCGTCGCTTCTCGTTGAACTCTTCGAGCGAATCGATCTGCTTCTTGAACTCGATCTGACGTTGTCGGTTCCTGACGGCGTTGACGACCTCCGATTCCGAAGAGGCTTGGAGCATCGCGTCTCCAGCGGAAGGGACCTCTTTCCATCCTGTAACGACGACGGGGAATCCTGGGAGAGCGGATTTGACGGTCTTGCCCTTGTCGTCCATGAGGGTTCGGACTTTGCAGGTGGAGGTTCCGGCGATGAGGAGGGCGCCGGGTTTGAGAGTTCCTCGGACGATGAGGCAGGTGGCGACGATTCTGAAAGACGAAGGGAGAGCGAGGTCAGCTCGTCGAGAACGAACGAGGGAGGGAGAGCGAGAGAAACGACGCGTCGAGAACGTACCCTCTTCCCTTCTCGATCTGAGACTCGAGTACGAAACCTTCAGCTGGCATGTCGACCTCAGCTCGAAGTTCGGCTACCTCGGCCAACGTCGAGACGGTTTCCATGAGGGTGTCGAGTCCGAGACCGGTGAGACCAGAGACTTCAACCGAAGGGACCTCTCCTCCCAGATCCTCGAGGATGACTCCAGCCGTAGCGAGACCGCTCTTGATCTTCTCCTGTGTACCCACCAAAATAACGAACAAAGTAGCGTCAGCGATCGATCTCCTCGAGAGCAAAGAGAGAGAAGAAAACGAGGTACGAACGACGTTGGCCTGATGCTTATCGACCTTGTTGATCGCCACGACGAGTTGGACATTCGGCGTCTCCTCGACGAGTTTGATGACTTCTCGACTCTGAGGCATGACTCCGTCGTCAGCTGCTACGACGAGAATGATGATATCCGTGACCTGAGCTCCTCGAGCTCGCATGGCGGTGAAGGCGGCGTGTCCTGGGGTGTCGAGGAAGCAAATCGTTCGAGGTTGGTCCGAGTTGGGGTCTGAGGGAGGGACGGAAACGGAGAAGGCTCCGATGTGCTGGGTGATTCCTCCGGCTTCTCCTTTGGCGACGGAGGCTTTTCGAAGAGTGTCGAGGAGGGTGGTCTTTCCGTGATCGACGTGACCCTGAAGGAGGAAGAGGAAGCGAAGAAGAAGAGACGCGTCAGGACGAGAAAGGGAAAGAGAATGGGGACTGAACGAGACGAGTTCGAGACTGACCATGATGGTAACGCTAAGCGAGAGGATAAACGTTTGGCGAGAGAGTCAGTGTCAAGTTCAGAAGCGGGAAGGGAAGGAGAGAGAAAAGAGCCTCGACTCACATTGGTGGACGAAGAGGGAACGAGCTCATGTCGGCAGGGATCGGTCTGAGACGCGAAAGGTACGAGATCTAGTCAGCAAGAGCCGGTCAAGAACGAACCGAGAACGAAGAGGGCGAGACGAAACTCACGCAGGATACAGATCGAACGATTTCTCGACGTCGACCTTCGCGTCGAAACCCATGTCCTCGGCGACCATCGACGCGTCTTCCGAGCTGAGAACTGTTTCCGAGAGAACCGTCGAGAGTCAAGTTCAGCACTCGGCATCCAGTCCAATCTCGGTTTCCGTCTGAAAAGTGACAGCGAAGAGAGGAAGAGAGAGGATTGAAACAAGGACGAACTGTGATTCGGTTCGTTGTGCACCAACCCGTTCTTGACCATCATCAGCTGCAGACGACCTGTGAACGAAGAAAGCAGAGACATCGGTCAGCTACGTCTTTTCGGAACGAGTTGTGAGCGAGCGAAAGGAAACGAGAGACTCACGCATCCTCACACCCAACACGACCGCCAACCGATCCACTGAGATCGTATTCGGGATGAACACCTCCGTCCTCACCCTTTCACTCCTCCCTCTCCTCTTCTTCGACTTCTCCAACCTCTCCTCCTCCCTCAACTCTTCCAAGAAGGCCTCCTCCTCCTCCTTGCCTCCCTTCAACTTGAACCCTCCCCGACTCGTCTTCATCTTGTCCTCCTTGTCCTCCTTCTCCACCCAGTCCTCTCTCCTCTTCCCGTTCTCTCTCTCCTTGACAACCTCCTTCTCCTTCGGCTTGACTCTCCCAGCCGTCGTCAAGGGAATGAAACTGCTAGGTAGACCGTGAGAGGCGTTGGTGTCGTCCATCCGAGACGAATCCCCTCCGACTCCGAAGCCTGAGGATCCTCCGATGAGACCAAAGTCGTCTGCCGCATCGTCTGGATCTTCAATCCGGGGTGCACGAACGAAAGAAGGGGAGGAGGAGGATGTGCGCCAGGTTGGGGAGGAGGAAGAGGGAGAGGGAGAAGAGGCGATCGGTTGAGAGGAGGAGGAGGAGGAGGAGGGAGAGGCAGACGACCATCCTCCTGAGCCGACGTCCCTTGGACCTGCTCCCCAGGTGGGTAGGGCTCGCTTGGGCGCGAAGGACGGTCGCACGATGGGTGCTCGATCCGATGCTGATGATTCTCGAGAGGATCCGGCGTCCTTCCAACTGGAACGAGCGGGTTGAGCGGGTTGATTGGGTCGAGAGGAAGTCGACCAGGCCGTGTGCTTGGTTTTCGGGAAGATGTGGTAGAGTTGATGATGAGGTTCTGGAGCTCTGTCTCGGAGAGTGTAGGCTGGTCGAAGGGCTTCTCGAGTGTTTATCTCTGGTTGGGAGTTTGTCGGGTAGCGAGGCGTCGAGAGGGAGGGACGAGATTTGGAGAGAGAGTCGAACGAAGGGGAGGAAGGAGAAGAGGACGGAGTGGAAGGGAGGGTTTTCCAGGTGAGAGAAGGTCGAGTGGAGGGTACAGGATCGGAAGAGGCTCCTGGGCGAGTGGTTCCTGGACGAGGAGAGTCTTGACAGAGGGAGGAGGAGGAGGTGAAGGCTCTCGACGAGGAAGGAGGAGTGGGACGTCTCGAGATGATGAGGAGGGAGGAAGAGGAGGAGGCGATGGAGTTGAGGTTGGGAGTAGAGGGGAGAGAAGAGGGTATCCGTTGAAGTCGAGGGGATGATCTGAGAGACAACATCCTGGAACGAGAGCTGAAGAGAGGGAAAGGGAAGGGAAGGGAGGAAGGAAAGGTGAGCTTGGACTGTTCGGAAGCTCCCCTCTCTCCCTCCTCCTTCTTGATTACAATCGAGAAGATCAAAGAAACTGACCTCTACTGGCGGGGTCTAGTTCCTACCTGAGGAGATGAGGCGAAGAAGGATAAAGAAACGCTCGACCGCTTGGGAAGGGAGCTTGGGTGATGGTTGAAGCTCAACTCGGAGGAGACTGCCGTTCCGACCTCTCAGCGAGAGCGCAGGAAAAGTCGTCCTCGGGTCGTCAACAAAGTATAGATCGCTCGACGATCAACTTGGACGCAACCGCAAAGCCCGATCGACGTTCCGTCGTTTTCTGGACATTTTTCGCTCCCAGGAAGCGAGCAGAGAGGACCCACAACTTGATCTGAGGGTCGTGTCTTTCGTCGAGCTCACGACACTCCCTCCGATCCTCCTCGACCTCTCACTCGAGCGGAAAAGCACTCCCCCAAAGCCTACAGCCTCCCAGTAGCTCCTCGCACTGCTCCTCAACGCGAACCTCCAAAGCCCACCGCTCCGACAGCAGGAACCTCGAGCTCACCTCCGTCTCGTCCCGACCGACCCTTCCTCTCCCTCCTCTCTTCCCACTCCCAAAGCAAAGCCGAACGAGACATCGTATCCCCTGCTGTTTCCATCTACAACCCCAAACTGAAATCATCCTCTAAGCAGAAACTACTTCGCGGCCTTAGCGGCCTTAGCAGCAGCAGCAGCGTGCTCAGCGGCAACCTCCTCGAGATGGGTCTGGTGGTGTCCCTCCTTCGAGTTGTACCACTGTTTTCGACGAGACAGGGAGGGAGAGGGGATGTCAGTAATTGAGTGGGAAAGAGGAGAAGGGCGAGGGCGAGTAGCGGAGGGGAAGGGAAGGATTGGGCTCGAGGTGACGAGCGAGCTTTGAAGGAGGTGAAGGGAGAGTAGAGAAGAGAGGAAAGGGAGAACGTACATCGTACTTCTTGTTGGCCCAATCGTACCAGATGTAACCTGTGGAACGAAAAGGGAGCATCCAGTCAGCTCCAGCGATCTCAGAACACGGAGCAACAAGCGAGTGTGCTTGAGAGGGAGAGAGTCGATCCGGATTTTGAGCTCGGAGAGGAAGGGAAGGACCTCTTCGTTTCCCTTCCTCCTCTCCCCAACACCCCAGATCGACCTCTCCCAACCACTGCAGCAGACATATAGGAGCTTCAAGACTCACCTCCGATGAAAGGAGGACCCCAGTAAGGGAAGTGTCGCGCCAACCGCTTCGTTCCGTGGATGAGGTATCCCTCGAACGCTCCTCCCATGGCCTTCTGCTGGTTCTGCGACAGAGCTGTCGGGGGAACAAGGAAAGAAAGTGGAAAACGAAGGATCAGAAAGCTGAGGTGATACTGTAGGCTAAGGAGCACATGGAAGAGAGCGAGACGAAGGAGGGAAGGGAGGAGAGAGAGAACGAACAGTAGGTGGTGATCTTCTGCTTTGGCGATCCAAGGTCTCCCCACCATCCGAGCTGTAGATTCCCAAAGATCCAAGAAAAGAGAGATGCAGAGTAAGCTCAAGCTCCTCCGTCTCGTCCTACTGGTACAATTTTAGCTATGAGACTGAGAGAGGGACGAACGTAGGTCTTCTCGACTGGGAGGAGCGAATCGGATCGATCGGGAAGCAAAAGAAGGAGAGAAGGAGGTCAGCTTCGAGCCTCTTCCCTCTCCTCAAGACCTGAAAGAAAGTTACGAACCTCCTTGGGGCATGTGCGACCCCTGTGCTGGTGAAGTGAAACGCATTTTGAGAGAGAAGGGGAGGGGGAAAGAGAAGGGAGAGAGAGGGAGAAGGAGAGTGGTGGTTTGGAGGAGCTCGAGTCGACCAGGGCGAAAGAGTCAAGAGCTGGCTTGAAATTCAAAGTCCGCCGCTGTTTCCCCCTTCACTCGAACACTCACGCACGAACCCCTTTCCGTTCCCTTTGCCCTTTTTTGAGTCTCGGAGACAGGGGCTAATCTGAATCTTGAAAGCGCAGAAGGAAGGAAGGTTGAGCTCGTTTCTCGCGACCACCACCTCCTCCCTCTTCTTCCTTGGATCTCTTCCCTCGTCCGTCGTCGATCCGCTCTCCCTCCGACCAACTCACTCCTTGCACCTCAACACACACCGCTGGCGGTACAACTCTTCTTCTTCTCTTTATAATCAACTCAACTCAACTCAACTCGCTCCCTCTTCCCTCGTCTCTCTCTCTCTCGCCATGCCTCCTCGCAACTCCGGTCTCCACTTCTCCTCTGGTCCTCCTCCTCCTCAACTCAACCCTAACAACCTCAACAGATCCGTATCCAACTCTTCCCAAGATCGTCTCGTACTGAACCCTGGAGGACCTGCTCATCTGACTCGAAACAAGACGGAACGAGTGAGGATAGGAGGACTCGCTCAGGTCATGAAGGAGCGAGCTCAGGGCGGTTTCAAGTCCAAAGACGAGAAGGCTGGGAGAGTAGCAGGTGTAAAGACGGTCGGGAAGGATTCTATGAAGACGAGACTCGCTAAATGGATGGTCAACGAAGGTGAGCACAGATCGTTCTCGTGTTCTAGAGGGAAGGAGACAACGAGATGAGCTTTCTCTGGAGAGAGCGACGAGCTGAACTTCCTCCTTCTTCTGACCTCTCCGCGGACTGATGGTAAGGCAACCGACGAGTTACCTACGTGGTCTGGACTCTGCTTCATGTACTCGTGGCTGGACTCGGTGCTGTCCATTACGGAATGAACGATAACCTCGTAGGAGCCAGAGCGACCTTTGGATCCACCTTCAGTTCGTCCCTCTTCCTCTCCTCCCTCCTCCCTCCTCGGCCTCGCTAACTTCAGCCCTTTCCCTTTGATCTCTCCCTTCTAGCCATCGCTCGATCAGCAGCTCTCGTTCTTCACGTCGATGCCATCTTCATCCTCTTCCCCGTCTGCCGGAACTTCATCTCGATGCTTCGAAGAACGCCCTTGAACGACGTGATCCCGTTCGTCCCTCCCTCCCTCTCCCTCGTTCCCTCGAGCCGTGTTAGTTTCCGCCCCTGACAACCGCTTGACCTTTCATTGCTTCGATATCTATCTGTGCAACGATAGATTCGACAAGAACATCACCTTCCACAAGCAGGTCGCATGGAGCATCGTTCTCTGGTCGACCGTTCACACCGTCGCTCGTGAGTCTCTCCCTTTCCTTCGAATCACGAAGCTCGTCTAATACCTCGTCACTGACATCTCATAATTTATTTACTCTCCAGACATGGTGAACTTTGCTAAACTCGCCATCGCTACCAACACGTTCGTCCTTCCTTTCTCGTACTCGATTCCACGACGCGACCCTCGAACTGACGACCTCCTTCTCCCCTCCTCTTCATCCTCCACTCTTCTATTTCACCTCTCTCTCAACTCTCCTCTCTCTTCTGGTTTGGTCATCGTAGCGGAGTCGTCGGTTTCCTCCTCGCCAACTTCGCCACTGGACCAGGCGTGACAGGTTGGATCATGTCGGTCGCTCTCGGAATCATGGTCTGGTTTGCGATGGAGAAGCGAAGAAAAGCTCCTGGGAAGTTCGAAAGGTTTTGGTACACGCACCACGTGAGTTCAGAAGTTGGATTTCCCGCTTAGAGGAATGGAAAGGGAAGCGAAGAGCTGATTCGTTTCGTTCGACGCGTCGGATTCGGGGTCGCTCTCCAGCTTTTCATCGTCTTCTTCGCTTGCTGGCAGCTTCATGGGATGTGTGAGTGACTCTTCTTGCTCTATAGCTTTCGAACGAGGGTCTCGTGAACAGTTATGCTGAACTCCTCGACTCTACTTCGTCTTCTTCCTCGAACAGTCTGCATGATCAAGCCCGACCGACCTCCCTACTGCTCGTTCATGACCATCGGAGTCTTCTGGGTTGGTCCTCACTCTTCAGTTGTACGAGTAGCCGGTACTGATGGACTGTTCCTTTTCCCTCTCGTTCTCGCAGAAATTCTGGCTTCCCGGAGGTGCTCTCTTCATCTTCGAGCGAATCCTTCGAGAGGTTCGAGGTCGACACAGGACCTACGTTTCGAAGGTGAGTCTCTGTATCATCTTATATCCCTTAAATGTACCCGATGGTAGAGAAGGAAGACATAAATTCACGCAGATTCTCCTTCTCTTCTCTCCCGCTCGTCCTTCGAACGATTCGTTAGGTCATCCTCCATCCCAGCAACGTCTGCGAGGTCCAGATCAAGAAGGAACATACCCACGCTCGAGCTGGACAGTACATCTTCATCAATTGGTCCGTTTCATCTTTCTCCTTCGTTTCTACGATCAGCAGCCAAGTCTCTCGCTGACTCTTCTCCCTCTCTCTCGACTTTAGCCCCGAAGTCTCCTACTTCCAGTACCACCCCTTCACCCTCACCTCTGCTCCTGAGGAAGACTACATCTCCGTTCACATCCGAGTCGCTGGCGACTGGACAACCGCTTTCGCGAAAGCTCTCGGCTGCAACATCCCCGACAAGGCGCCTCGAGGAGAGAAGAAGCCTGAGGGAGGAGACAAGAAGGCTATTGGGGATAAGAAGGAGGTTGCGAAGGTTGTGACTCCCCCGTTGAACAGGACGCTTCCTAGGGTTATGGTTGACGGGTGAGTCGAAACGAGGACGCGCCGAGGAAGAGGAGAAGACGACTGACGAAACTTCGTTGTTCGCCTTTGATCCCAGACCTTTCGGATCTGCTTCGGAGGATTTCACCAAGTTCGAGACGATCTTGCTTGTTGGAGCGTGAGTCTTTCTCTTCCGTTCGAGCTGGAGAGAGAATGGAAGAACTGACGCCGTTCGTCTTCGTCTCGTTTCAGCGGAATCGGAGTTACTCCCTTCGCCTCGATCTTGAAATCGATCTGGTACAGGCTTAACAAGTGAGCTCTTCTCTCTTCGATTCTGTATCTCGACACTGCGAGCTGACTCCTTCCCTCACGTTCTCCTTCCCAGCTTCGGAACGGAGAAAAAGACGCGTCTTTCCAAAGTCTACTTCACTTGGGTTCGTCGACTCTCTCCATTCTCCCTTACCCACTCGAAACTGACTTAAACTTTTCTCGTACTTCTCTTAGGTCATCCGAGACTTTGGTACCGCCGAATGGTTCCACTCGCTCCTCCACGCCATCGAGGAGCAGGACACGGAGAGGCGGATCGAAATCACCATCTACCTCACCGCCAAGATCAAGGACGACGACATGAACAACATTCTCGTGCGTACCAGTCTTCCTCCACTTCTTTACTCTCCTCTGGACGAAGCTAACTCTCTTCGCTCTCACATAACAGGTTCAAGACGTCGGAGCGGAAAGGGACGCCATCACCTCGCTCGTTCGTCTTTCTTTCGCCTTTCGGTTCCTTTTGAACGATGACGACTGACCTCTCCTTTGTTCGGGTACTCGCAGAGATCACCCACCAACTTTGGACGACCCAACTGGGATCGAACCTTCCAGGGAATCGTAGATCAACACCCCGATACGGACTGTGGAGTCTTCTTCGTTCGTTCTCGTCTCCCTTCTCCTCTATCCCTCCCTTCCCGTCTATATCCCCTCCTCGCCTCGCCTTATTTGTTCCGTTTCCGTCTGATATCGAGCTCCACCGACCGAACTGACTCTATCGTTCTTCTTCGTCGCCCCGCTTCTTTCGTTTTCAACGCACAGTGCGGACCTCCCGTCCTTTCGAAGCAGCTCCACGTCATGAGCAACAAGTACACCACTCCCGGCGGCACGAGGTTCTTCTTTGGGAAGGAGAACTTCTAGACTCGTCGTTCGAATCGGGGGGGAGAAGGAAGAGGAGGAAGGCTGGACGTGTCGTTCTTGGGTTTCGCTTTGATGTTTGCTTCGTTTCTCGTTTAGTTAGTAGCCTTCGTCTTTCGTTTTGAGTATACAGACGTTCTCCTTTGTATCCTTGAGAGTTGTTCGAAGCAAGCAAGTACATCGATCAGGAACACTTCCGAAGTGTCTGGCTCTTGTGCACTCGTCTCCTCGACAACCACGAGATCTGACTCGGTTAAGCGATCTGGGCTACTATGTGGAGCCAGCCGATAGATAAGACGATGTATGTCGTCGAGGTCGATGCTTCTCTTTTCAATGAGGGAAGGACGAGGGAACGAGAGGGACGCACTTGACGCGTCGATCTGCTTCGAAGAGAAACGAAGTCAGCTCGAACTCAACGAAAGCGTGCAGCGAGCGAAGTCGAAGAAGAAGACTCACTTCTAGTTTTACGCAATCCATAGCCCGATCACCTCATCCCCATCAACCTCTCGAAGATGACTCCCTCACTCTCCTCCCCGTCGTCCTCCTCTTCCTCATCGTCCAAGTCGATGTACTCCTGAACGACCTTCTTCTTCTGAACGGAGGTCGTCTTCGGCTTCGCCCGAGGTGCGGGAGCTGGTTTCCTTGACGGTTTGGGAGGAGTGACGACGGGGATTTGAGAGCGAGAAGGACCTGCTTTGGCGGTGTTGACGCGTTGCTTTTTTGGAGGAGTGGTGAGTCCGACGGTTGAGAGAAGGGTGGCGAGGGAACGTTGAGGAGGTGGAGATGACGGCCGGGACTGAAGAACGTGTAGAAGGGCAGTCAGGGTCAGATGAAGGCCGGGATGAGAGAGAGAAAGCGAGAGGGAAAGAGCTCACGAGCATGTCCTGGGACTCGTCCTGTTCGCCTCTCATTCCTCCCTCCTCCTCCTCGCTTTCCTCTTCTTCTTCCTCCTCTGCGACCTTCCTCTTCCCTCCTCTTCCCTTCTTCCTCAAAGCCTCCAACGTTCCCTCCGTCCCTCTCTTCACCGCCCAGCACCCTCTCACAATCAATCCCCACTCTCCCTCCCATCCACACCCAGCCGGGCAGGTTCCTGAAGTCGGAAGGACCGAGCTCTTGTCCCTTGAGTTGGTGAGGAAGTGCGAGGAGAGGCAGACGAGGTGAGTGGTGGTGTGGCAGGTCGAGCAGAACGCGTGAAGGAGAGGTGAGGAGAGGTCGATGGGAGAAGGACAGAGGGAGCAGGAATGGGATCGAGGAGTGGGAGAGGGAAGGTCGGTGAGGAAAGAGAGGTAGGACTGGTAGTGTTTCGAGCCGAAGGTATCTGATAGAATTAAAGAAGAGACGGGTCAGTAAGCGAGATCGAACGCAAACAGGTTATCTCGAGACGCGTCCGAAACTCACAATCGTCAACTTCAATCGCCTCTCCCTTCCCCATGTTCCTTCCTCCTACTACCCTCTTCCCGTCAACTCCTCCAAACGTACTCTCCACAGTCGTATGCTTGTTCAAGCTCCGAACTCCCTCCTTCTCTCCAGCCTTCTGCCAATCGCTCACCGCCGTCGTCGAGAAGAGTCGAACGTGAAGAGGAAGTCGGTTGTAAGGCGTGAGGGTGAGCATCTTCCGAGCGACGGCGACCTTGGATTCGGGTCGATTGGAGTTCTTGTTACGTGGGAAGAGAGGTGGAGGGAGAGCTGGTTTGGCTGAGGTCGAGATGGGAGCCTTCTTTCGTCCTCGAGCGAGGACAGTTCCGGGAGGATGGCGAAGGTGTCGAGATTTCTCCTGTGCAAGAGAGATCGAGACGCGTCAGATGATATGACGAGGAATATAAATTGCAGATTTATACGAACAGGATGAATCCAGCACCACTCGAACTGGAAGGGGGCCGAAAGGGAGCGAATTGTCAGACGCGTCGAGAAAGAACGAAGGGAGAGCAAGAGAGCGAGAACGAACCTGGAGAGCAGCGAGTTTCGAAGGAAACCCATAGATGATCATCTCCATGTGCCAAGGCTTGAACTTCCGGGTGTAGACCTAGGTCAATGAAAAGGGAGAAGGTGAGCAAAACAAGCGAACGCGTGCGAGAGAGGACGGCGAGGCGGACGAACAGCTCCTCCTTTGATCTCCCCGTTGTGCTGCCTGATTCGTCGCGGAGGATCAGGAGTGGACCCGACCTAAGAAGAAAGGAAGGATAAGATCAATCAGTTCTACATGATTTCATCTGAGAGGAGGAGGACGAAGTGGCCAAAGGACAAACGTAGGTCCTGAAGCTCCCAACGTTGACAGGTCGAAGGAGGTAGCAAGCGTAGAAGCGAGGCTGAGCGTACTCCTTCTGGATCTTATCCGTCTTGGGTGGCATACCAAACTACCGAGGAAGGTTTAGAAGACCTCAGGATGGGAGAAGCTGGAGGAGGGAGTGCAAAGGGGGAGGAGGGAAGGGGCTGTTGATCAAAAGGAGGAAAGCGAAGAAGCGTTGAGTCAGTTTGGTCGAGATCGGACTCTTCAACGATATACATTCCAGTCCAGAACTCACTTGAGATGACCAGAAAAGGGTTGTAGTTGTCCAGAAAGATCGAGAAGGGTTGCCGTCGTGGTTTGGAAGGAGGAAGGGAGGGAAGGGAGGAAGAGCTCACGACCTTGCACGACCTCTTCTCCTTCCCCGGAGTCAGTCCGATTTCAAGATCCAAATTCTGCGTTGGACTCTCCCCTCCTAACACCCACTTTCCCCTCCTCCTTCCCTCCCAGGCCATGATTCGAACAGTGTTAGTACAGCTCCTCTGTATACTTCTTTGCTCCCAGCTTGCTGACCTCGAAATCCTTTTCACAGTAAGCCCAAATCTGCTCGAGTGAAGCGAGCTCTCGAAGAGCGAGAGGCGAAGGTCGTCGAGAACCCCAAGACTGCCGTCTTCGTTCGAGGAAACCAGATCAGCGAGAGGGTTCAGATCGCTCTCAAGGAGCTGGTGAGTCTTTCTACTTCTACTTGGTCGATGGAGATTGGGGAGGAAAAGGAAGGGAGCTAAGGAGAGGGAAGGGAGGGAAGAAGAAGGGAGCTCACTCTTTGAGCTCGTCCTCTTTCCCTCCTCCCCGTTGAGATTGAAGCTCACTCTATCTTCGTCTTGTTCCCTCTACGTACACAGGCTATGCTCAAGCGACCTGAGGCCATCAACTTCTCCAAGAAGAACGACGTCCACCCCTTCGAGGCCGTTGAGTCGTTCGAGTTCTGGGGAGAGAAGAACGACGCTTCCCTCTTCCTCGTCGGTCTCCACTCCAAGAAGAGACCTCATGATCTCGTCTTCGTCAGGATGTTCGACGGAAAGGTCCTCGACATGATTGAGCTTGGAATCGATATGGCTGAGAGCATGGCTGCGTTGAAGGTACGTTCTCTCTCTTGCTCCTTCGTCGCGAGCTCGAGTTCGAGACCTCTCCTCCCGCTCCTCCTCCTCTTCGAGACCTCAAGCTCACCATCTTTCTCCTCTCCCTTTCTCTTCCCTTCCCTGCCCTCTCCTACTCTCCTGTTTCTCCTCACAGACTCCCAAATCCACTCCCGGTCACCGACCGCTCATGCACTTCGCCTCCCCTCTCTTCGAAACCCACCCTGCCCTCATTCAACTCAAATCCATGCTCCTCGACTTCTTCAACGGACACTCCCTCGAGCAGGTCCATCTCGCTGGTCTCGAACACGTCATCTCCATCACCTGCTCCCCTCCTCCTCCTCCAGCAGCCGACAACGGCGAGCCCTCCTCCTCCACCGTCTCGGAAGCCTCCACCCTCCCTACCATCCACTTCCGAACCTCCACCATCCGTCTGCTCAACTCTGGAACTCGAGTGCCGAAGCTCGAGCTCGAGCCTATGGGACCCAACTTTGATTTCAAGGTCAGGAGGAGGCAGGAGGCCGACGCGGACGTGTTGAAGCAGGCGCTGAGACGACCCAAGGTGGCCAAGAAGGACGTCGAGAAGGGTTTGGGAAAGAAGAGGAAGAACATCGAGACGGACGACATGGGAGACAAGGTCGGACGAATCCATTTGGGAAAGCAGGAGTTCGGAAAGCTGCAGTACGTCTCCAATTTCTTTCTTTCTTCCCTCTTCCCTTCCTCCCTCGATCTCGCTCTCTTCCTCCCTTTCTCTCCCACGCACCGTGGGTAACGAGAGCGTATGCTGACCATCTCTGTCTTCGTCTCTCTCGTTCACAGGGTCAGGAAGATGAAGGGACTGAGGAAGTTCAAGGTGGACAAAGATGCAGACTCTGCTGCCGCTTCGGACGCTGGAGGAGAGTCGGAGGGAGGAGGGGAGGAGAAGGTCAACCGCAGGAAGAAGCCCAAAGCGTCCAAGTGAGCTGGTGGGGTGTAGCTTTAGATGATCATGACCTCGCGAGTCTTCTTGACTTCCGCGACGCGTCCGAGAGTCCTTCCTCGGCGGCGAGGTTCCGCCTTCTTCCTCCTCGAAGCATAAAGAAGAAAGGCTAGGTTCCACACCTTCAGGCTTCCGTTATGTTTTCGTGAAAAAAAAATCTCAGCGAGAAGTTGAGGACGGCCCGAAAAAAAGAGGTGAGGAGGAAACGCTTCTTCGCTCTTTCTCTCTCCCTTTCCCAAACCCAGACTCAATCAACAAGTACATCATCCAAAGAAACGGAAAACCAACAGGAAAACAAAAGCGAGAACAAAATCTACCCCTCCAAGCGGAAAGCGGACTCGGGAAAAGGAATCGGAAAATCGAGACCTGGAGAAGAGTCGTCAAGTCGCGGTCTCGTCAAGAACGCAACCACAACCCTCCTCGACAAGTCCCTCCTCCTCCTCTGGAACGCAACATCCACATCTCGAGTCCCCTCTTAACGTCAACAGGAAAAACAGAGAGAGCTCCATCTCGTTTTTTCTGCTGACGAAAAGGGGACGAGACTGTGAGCAAGATGCTCGTTCCGACGCGCGTCGCTGAAGCTTCTCCTCCTCCTCCTCCTCCTCCTCCTCCTTGTCTCGAGTCACCCCTGCTTTGCCTCGACTAGCCAGCGGTTTCTTCTCCTACTTCTACTGATTCTCTCCCTCCCGCCTTCCACCCTTTTCCCCTCCCGTCGTTCAGTCGTCGGTCGTCGGGATCAGTGGACGAGCCGGTCGAGCTCTTCGCTCGAAGTTCAGAGGGAGAGAGAAGGGGACTTCAGAACGACCGTAGTAACCTGGAGGGAGAAAGGACGAAACGAAAAAAGAACGAAGACCGAGAAAGAAGAGCTCTCGATCGAGTCAGAACGAGAAAGGCAAGGAACGCGTCCGACTTTCAAACTCACCTTGCCTCGAAGATCCTCCATCTCCTCCTCACTCCAGAACGAGTCCATCCTCGGGGACGTCTCTTTCTTCGACCTTGACCCTTTCCAGTTCTTCGATAGCCAGCTCTGAAGGTTGGACTGGGCTTGAGTTCGTTTGGATTCAAGCATGGCGTTGAAGAACTGGAAAGGAGTGCGAGAACGACGAAGGGTCAGCTCGAGCGAGAAGAGAGAGGGAGACGAAGAAGTAGGAGTGAGCTCACGGAGTCCTTGTTAGAATCGGGGATCTTCGAGTCCTTAGGTGAGAAGACGACGGCGGTGGGGACTCCAAGCGGCGAAGTCGAAGAAGAGGACGACGTCGTGACCTGAGATGAAGGCCGCGACGAAGAAGAGCAGGTCAGATAGGGATCGGTGGCAGCAATCGGAGAGAAGACCACTCACTCGACGCAAGTAAGGAGTCGATAGAGGGGTTCTGAGAGTGTCTCTGCTGCTGAAGGTCGTGAGGGAACGCTTCGTCGACGAGGGAGAGGACGACGCGTCGAACTCTGAGGATTCCGGGTCGATGTCGTTGGTCGCTCGTCGGATCCTAGCCTCCTCCAGGATCATCTCCAAGGAAATCTAAAAAGGAGGAACGTTTACCGTCAGCTCGATGTCGGAAGGGTTCGTGAGATCGAGAAGAGAGAAAGGAAATGAATGCTCACTTTGATCGGAGGGACGTCGATGTTGGCGAAGTGAAAGCTCTCGATGGAGTCGTAGAAGATCGCTCGATTCGCCTCCTCGTAGTCCTCGTAGTCGTCGAAGTCGTCGAAGTCGGCGGATGAAGTGTCCGCGGGCAGCCGGGTCTGGAGAGGGCAACAAAGAGATGAGGACGGGGTCAGCTCGAAGTAGACGAGGTGAGGTCAAAACGAAGCGAAGGCAGTTCGAGAGAGACTGACCTGATTACTCTCAGCTGCCCCGAAGATCTCGACGTTGATGCCAGTTGGAAGAAGGAGAGCCGATGAGGCTGGCGAGAGGGTCTGGAAAGAAAGAGAGGGAGAGAACGAAGTCAGCAAAAGCGTCGACGCGGTAGAACGAGAA